>NW_024060842.1:0-20146 GCF_016432855.1 Salvelinus namaycush
TAGTATGGCGTCCGCGGGGTCCACTACAGAGGACATAGTTATGGCGTCCAGGTGTCCACTACAGAGGACATAGTTATGGCGTCCAGGTGTCCACTACAGAGGACATAGTTGTGGCGTCCAGGTGTCCACTACAGAGGACATAGTTATGGTGTCCAGGTGTCCACCACAGAGGACATAGTTATGGCATCAGGGTGTCCACTACAGAGGAATAGTTATGGCATCCGGGTGTCCACTACAGAGGACATAGTTATGGCATCAGGGTGTCCACTACAGAGGACATAGTTATGCCATCCAGGTGTCCACTACAGAGGACATAGTATGGCATCAGGGTGTCCACTACAGAGGACAAGTTATGCCATCCAGGTGTCCACTACAGAGGACATAGTTATGGCATCAGGGTGTCCATACAGAGGACATAGTTATGCCATCCAGGTGTCCATACAGAGGACATAGTTATGGCATCAGGGTGTCCACTACAGAGGACATAGTTATGGCATCAGGGTGTCCACTACAGAGGACATAGTTATGGCATCAGGGTGTCCACTACAGAGGACATATTATGGCTTCCGGGTCCACTACAGAGGACATAGTTATGGCATCAGGGTGTCACTACAGAGGACATAGTTATGGCGTCCAGGTGTCCACTACAGAGGACATAGTTAAGGCATCAGGGTGTCCACTACAGAGGACATAGTTATGGCATCAGGGTGTCCACTACAGAGGACATAGTTGTGGCATCAGGGTGTCCACTACAGAGGACATAGTTATGGCGTCCAGGTGTCCACTACAGAGGACATAGTTATGGCATCAGGGTGTCCACTACAGAGGACATAGTTATGGCATCCGGGTGTCCACTACAGAGGACATAGTTATGGCATCCGGGTGCCACTACAGAGGACATAGTTATGGCATCAGGGTGTCCACTACAGAGGACATAGTTATGGCATCAGGGTGTCCACTACAGAGGACATAGTTATGGCATCAGGGTGTCCACTACAGAGGACATAGTTATGGCATCAGGGTGTCCACTACAGAGGACATAGTTGTGTCGTCCGTGTGTCCACTACAGAGGACATAGTTATGCCATCCAGGTGTCCACTACAGAGGACATAGTTATGGCATCAGGGTGTCCACTACAGAGGACATAGTTATGGCTTCCGGGTGTCCCACTACAGAGGACATAGTTTATGGCGTCCAGGTGTCCACTACAGAGGACATAGTATAAGGCATCAGGGTTCCACTACAGAGGACATAGTTATGGCATCAGGGTGTCCACTACAGAGGACATAGTTATGGCATCCGGGTGTCCACTACAGAGGACATAGTTATGGCATCCGGGTGGTCCACTACAGAGGACATAGTTATGGCATCAGGGTGTCCACTACAGAGGACATAGTTATGGCATCCGGGTGTCCACTACAGAGGACATAGTTATGGCATCAGGGTGTCCACTACAGAGGACATAGTTATGGCTTCCAGGTTTCCACTACAGAGGACATAGTTATGGCATAAGGGTGTCCACTACAGAGGACATAGTTATGGGGTCAGGGTGTCCACTACAGAGGACATAGTTATGGCTTCCGGGTGTCCACTACAGAGGACATAGTTATGGCATAAGGGTGTCCACTACAGAGGACATAGTTATGGGGTCAGGGTGTCCACTACAGAGGACATAGTTATGGCGTCCGGGTGTCCACTACAGAGGACATAGTTATGGCATAAGGGTGTCCACTACAGAGGACATAGTTATGGGGTCAGGGTGTCCACTACAGAGGACATAGTTATGGCGTCCAGGTGTCCACTACAGAGGTCATAGTTATGGCGTCCGGGTGTCCACTACAGAGGACATAGTTATGGCATCCTGGTGTCCACTACAGAGGACATAGTTATGGCATCAGGGTGTCCACTACAGAGGACATAGTTATGGCATAAGGGTGTCCACTACAGAGGACATAGTTATGGCATCAGGGTGTCCACTACAGAGGACATAGTTATGGCATCAGGGTGTCCACTACAGAGGACATAGTTATGGCATCCAGGTGTCCACTACAGAGGACATAGTTATGGCTTCAGGGTGTCCACTACAGAGGACATAGTTATGGCATCAGGGTGTCCACTACAGAGGACATAGTTATGGCATCAGGGTGTCCACCACAGAGGACATAGTTATGGCGTCCGGGTGTCCACTACAGAGGACATAGTTATGGCATCCGGGTGTCCACTACAGAGGACATAGTTATGGCGTCCGGGTGTCCACTACAGAGGACATAGTTATGGCGTCCAGGTGTCCACTACAGAGGACATAGTTATGGCGTCCAGGTGTCCACTACAGAGGACATAGTTGTGGCGTCCAGGTGTCCACTACAGAGG
Organism: Salvelinus namaycush; assembly: GCF_016432855.1. Taxonomy (NCBI): domain Eukaryota; kingdom Metazoa; phylum Chordata; class Actinopteri; order Salmoniformes; family Salmonidae; genus Salvelinus; species Salvelinus namaycush. The sequence continues at coordinate 2,371 of NW_024060842.1, forward strand.
ACATAGTTATGGTGTCCAGGTGTCCACCACAGAGGACATAGTTATGGCATCAGGGTGTCCACTACAGAGGACATAGTTATGGCATCCGGGTGTCCACTACAGAGGACATAGTTATGGCATCAGGGTGTCCACTACAGAGGACATAGTTATGCCATCCAGGTGTCCACTACAGAGGACATAGTTATGGCATCAGGGTGTCCACTACAGAGGACATAGTTATGCCATCCAGGTGTCCACTACAGAGGACATAGTTATGGCATCAGGGTGTCCACTACAGAGGACATAGTTATGCCATCCAGGTGTCCACTACAGAGGACATAGTTATGGCATCAGGGTGTCCACTACAGAGGACATAGTTATGGCATCAGGGTGTCCACTACAGAGGACATAGTTATGGCATCAGGGTGTCCACTACAGAGGACATAGTTATGGCTTCCGGGTGTCCACTACAGAGGACATAGTTATGGCATCAGGGTGTCCACTACAGAGTACATAGTTATGGCGTCCAGGTGTCCACTACAGAGGACATAGTTAAGGCATCAGGGTGTCCACTACAGAGGACATAGTTATGGCATCAGGGTGTCCACTACAGAGGACATAGTTGTGGCATCAGGGTGTCCACTACAGAGGACATAGTTATGGCGTCCAGGTGTCCACTACAGAGGACATAGTTATGGCATCAGGGTGTCCACTACAGAGGACATAGTTATGGCATCCGGGTGTCCACTACAGAGGACATAGTTATGGCATCCGGGTGTCCACTACAGAGGACATAGTTATGGCATCCGGGTGTCCACTACAGAGGACATAGTTATGGCATCAGGGTGTCCACTACAGAGGACATAGTTATGGCATCAGGGTGTCCACTACAGAGGACATAGTTATGGCATCAGGGTGTCCACTACAGAGGACATAGTTATGGCATCAGGGTGTCCACTACAGAGGACATAGTTGTGTCGTCCGTGTGTCCACTACAGAGGACATAGTTATGCCATCCAGGTGTCCACTACAGAGGACATAGTTATGGCATCAGGGTGTCCACTACAGAGGACATAGTTATGGCTTCCGGGTGTCCACTACAGAGGACATAGTTATGGCGTCCAGGTGTCCACTACAGAGGACATAGTTAAGGCATCAGGGTGTCCACTACAGAGGACATAGTTATGGCATCAGGGTGTCCACTACAGAGGACATAGTTATGGCATCCGGGTGTCCACTACAGAGGACATAGTTATGGCATCCGGGTGTCCACTACAGAGGACATAGTTATGGCATCAGGGTGTCCACTACAGAGGACATAGTTATGGCATCCGGGTGTCCACTACAGAGGACATAGTTATGGCATCAGGGTGTCCACTACAGAGGACATAGTTATGGCTTCCGGGTGTCCACTACAGAGGACATAGTTATGGCATAAGGGTGTCCACTACAGAGGACATAGTTATGGGGTCAGGGTGTCCACTACAGAGGACATAGTTATGGCTTCCGGGTGTCCACTACAGAGGACATAGTTATGGCATAAGGGTGTCCACTACAGAGGACATAGTTATGGGGTCAGGGTGTCCACTACAGAGGACATAGTTATGGCGTCCGGGTGTCCACTACAGAGGACATAGTTATGGCATAAGGGTGTCCACTACAGAGGACATAGTTATGGGGTCAGGGTGTCCACTACAGAGGACATAGTTATGGCGTCCAGGTGTCCACTACAGAGGTCATAGTTATGGCGTCCGGGTGTCCACTACAGAGGACATAGTTATGGCATCCTGGTGTCCACTACAGAGGACATAGTTATGGCATCAGGGTGTCCACTACAGAGGACATAGTTATGGCATAAGGGTGGTCACTACAGAGGACATAGTTATGGGGTCAGGGTGTCCACTACAGAGGACATAGTTATGGCATCAGGGTGTCCACTACAGAGGACATAGTTATGGCATCCAGGTGTCCACTACAGAGGACATAGTTATGGCGTCAGGGTGTCCACTACAGAGGACATAGTTATGGCATCAGGGTGTCCACTACAGAGGACATAGTTATGGCGTCCAGGTGTCCACTACAGAGGACATAGTTATGGCATCAGGGTGTCCACTACAGAGGACATAGTTATGGCGTCCAGGTGTCCACTACAGAGGACATAGTTATGGCATCAGGGTGTCCACTACAGAGGACATAGTTATGGTGTCAGGGTGTCCACTACAGAGGACATAGTTATGGCATCAGGGTGTCCACTACAGAGGACATAGTTGTGGCGTCCAGGTGTCCACTACAGAGCACATAGTTATGGCATAAGGGTGTCCACTACAGAGGACATAGTTATGGCATCAGGGTGTCCACTACAGAGGACATAGTTATGGCGTCCAGGTGTCCACTACAGAGCACATAGTTATGGCATCAGGGTGTCCACTACAGAGGACATAGTTATGGCATCAGGGTGTCCACTACAGAGGACATAGTTATGGCATCAGGGTGTCCACTACAGAGGACATAGTTATGGCATCAGGGTGTCCACTACAGAGGACATAGTTATGCCATCAGGGTGTCCACTACAGAGGACATAGTTATGGCATCCTGGTGTCCACTACAGAGGACATAGTTATGGCATCAGGGTGTCCACTACAGAGGACATAGTTATGGCATCCGGGTGTCCACTACAGAGGACATAGTTATGACATCAGGGTGTCCACTACAGAGGACATAGTTGTGGCGTCCGGGTGTCCACTACAGAGGACATAGTTATGGCATCAGGGTGTCCACTACAGAGGACATAGTTATGACATCAGGGTGTCCACTACAGAGGACATAGTTGTGGCGTCCGGGTGTCCACTACAGAGGACATAGTTATGGCGTCCAGGTGTCCACTACAGAGGACATAGTTATGGCATCAGGGTGTCCACTACAGAGGACATAGTTATGGCATCAGGGTGTCCACTACAGAGGACATAGTTATGGCATCAGGGTGTCCACTACAGAGGACATAGTTATGGCGTCCAGGTGTCCACTGCAGAGCACATAGTTATGGCATCAGGGTGTCCACTACAGAGGACATAGTTATGGCGTCAGGGTGTCCACTACAGAGGACATAGTTATGCCATCAGGGTGTCCACTACAGAGGACATAGTTATGGCATCCTGGTGTCCACTACAGAGGACATAGTTATGGCATCAGGGTGTCCACTACAGAGGACATAGTTATGGCATCTGGGTGTCCACTACAGAGGACATAGTTATGGCATCAGGGTGTCCACTACAGAGGACATAGTTATGGCATCAGGGTGTCCACTACAGAGGACATAGTTATGGCATCAGGGTGTCCACTACAGAGGACATAGTTATGGCATCAGGGTGTCCACTACAGAGGACATAGTTATGGCGTCCGGGTGTCCACTACAGAGGACATAGTTATGCCATCCAGGTGTCCACTACAGAGGACATAGTTATGGCATCAGGGTGTCCACTACAGAGGACATAGTTATGGCTTCCGGGTGTCCACTACAGAGGACATAGTTATGGCATCCGGGTGTCCACTACAGAGGACATAGTTATGGCATCAGGGTGTCCACTACAGAGGACATAGTTATGGCGTCCAGGTGTCCACTACAGAGGACATAGTTATGGCATCCAGGTGTCCACTACAGAGGCCATAGTTATGGCGTCCGGGTGTCCACTACAGAGGACATAGTTATGGCATCAGGGTGTCCACTACAGAGGACATAGTTATGGCATCCAGGTGTCCACTACAGAGGACATAGTTATGGGGTCAGGGTGTCCACTACAGAGGACATAGTTATGCCATCAGGGTGTCCACTACAGAGGACATAGTTATGGCATCCTGGTGTCCACTACAGAGGACATAGTTATGGCATCAGGGTGTCCACTACAGAGGACATAGTTATGGCGTCCGGGTGTCCACTACAGAGGACATAGTTATGGCGTCCGGGTGTCCACTACAGAGGACATAGTTATGAGGTCAGGGTGTCCACTACAGAGGACATAGTTATGGCATCCAGGTGTCCACTACAGAGGCCATAGTTATGGCGTCCAGGTGTCCACTACAGAGGACATAGTTATGGCTTCAGGGTGTCCACTACAGAGGACATAGTTATGGCATCAGGGTGTCCACTACAGAGGCCATAGTTATGGCGTCCAGGTGTCCACTACAGAGGACATAGTTATGGCATCAGGGTGTCCACTACAGAGGACATAGTTATGGCATCAGGGTGTCCACTACAGAGGACATAGTTATGGCATCAGGGTGTCCACTACAGAGGACATAGTTATGGCATCAGGGTGTCCACTACAGAGGACATAGTTATGGCTTCAGGGTGTCCACTACAGAGGACATAGTTGTGGCATCAGGGTGTCCACTACAGAGGACATAGTTATGGCATCAGGGTGTCCACTACAGAGGACATAGTTATGGCATCAGGGTGTCCACTACAGAGGACATAGTTATGGCATCAGGGTGTCCACTACAGAGGACATAGTTATGGCGTCCAGGTGTCCACTACAGAGGACATAGTTATGGCTTCAAGGTGTCCACTACAGAGGACATAGTTATGGCGTCCAGGTGTCCACTACAGAGGACATAGTTATGGCATCAAGGTGTCCACTACAGAGGACATAGTTATGGCGTCCAGGTGTCCACTACAGAGGACATAGTTATGGCATCAGGGTGTCCACTACAGAGGACATAGTTATGGCTTCAGGGTGTCCACTACAGAGGACATAGTTATGGCGTCCAGGTGTCCACTACAGAGGACATAGTTATGGCTTCAGGGTGTCCACTACAGAGGACATAGTTATGGCGTCCAGGTGTCCACTACAGAGGACATAGTTATGGCATCAGGGTGTCCACTACAGAGGACATAGTTATGGCTTCAGGGTGTCCACTACAGAGGACATAGTTATGGCATCAGGGTGTCCACTACAGAGGACATAGTTATGGCGTCCAGGTGTCCACTACAGAGGACATAGTTATGGCATCAAGGTGTCCACTACAGAGGACATAGTTATGGCATCAGGGTGTCCACTACAGAGGACATAGTTATGGCGTCCAGGTGTCCACTACAGAGGACATAGTTATGGCTTCAGGGTGTCCACTACAGAGGACATAGTTATGGCGTCCAGGTGTCCACTACAGAGGACATAGTTATGGCGTCCAGGTGTCCACTACAGAGGACATAGTTATGGCATCAGGGTGTCCACTACAGAGGACATAGTTATGGCATCAGGGTGTCCACTACAGAGGACATAGTTATGGCTTCCGCGTGTCCACTAAAGAGGACATAGTTGTGGTAAGCTCTTATTTAGCTATTCCTGAGAAACTATTCCTGAGATATTAACTTACTAGAAACCATTTGAATATCAAACTCACAGAAATGATTATCATTAATAAATACGTTTTCTTTTAAGAACCAGGAAGAACCCCACACATATGAGATCATTGAAAAGCCCAGAATGTCCTCTCAAAGGGACAACAGGTTAATACAGTGGCTTGTATTGCCTCAGAGATACAGACCTGATGAACTGATGACCACTAGAGGAGGGGAGGAGGAGGAGGGAGAGGAGGAAGAGGAGGAGGGAGAGGGGTAGAGAGGAGGAGGGGAGGAGGAGGAGGGAGAGGAGGAAGAGGAGGAGGGGGAAGAGGAGGAGGAGGGGAGGAGGAGGAGGCGGGAGAGGAGGAAGAGGAGGAAGGGTAGAGAGGAGAAGGGGTAGAGAGGAGGAGGGAGAGGAGGAAGAGGGGTAGAGAGGAGGAGGAGGGAGAGGAGGAAGAGGGGTAGAGAGGAGGAGGGGAGGAGGAGGAGGGAGAGGAGGAAGAGGAGGAGGGGTAGAGAGGATGAGGGGTAGAGAGGAGGGGGGGTAGAGAGGAGGAATAGGAGGAGGGGGAGAGAGGAGGAGGAGGAGGAGGGGTAGAGAGGAGGGGTAGAGGAGGAGGAGGAGGAGGGGTAGAGAGGAGGGGGGGTAGAGAGGAGGAGGGGTAGAGAGGAGGAGGGAGAGGAGGAAGAGGAGGAGGGGTAGAGAGGAGGAGGGGTAGAGAGGAGGTTGGGTAGAGAGGACAACAATGAACTGCTGGGTCTCAGAAGGATATGTGAACAACATAAAGAAGGTGAAGGGTGCAGAGAGTAGAGAGGAGGAGGGGAGTGGAGGAGGGGGAGGAGGAGGGGTGGAGAGGAGGGGTAGAGGAGGAGGAGGAGGGGTAGAGAGGAGGGGGAGTGGAGGAGGATGGGAGGAGGAGGGGTAGAGAGGAGGAGGAGGGAGAGGAGGGGTAGAGGAGGTGGAGAAGGAGATTGGAGGGGTAGAGGAGGGGGGAGGAGGGGTAGAGAGGAGGAGGGGTAGATGAGGAGGGGAGGAGAAGGGAAAGAGAGGAGGAGGAGAAGGAGATTGGAGGGGTAGAGGAGGGGAGAGGAGGAGGAGGAGATTGGAGGGGTAGAGGAGGGGGAGGAGGAGGGGAGAGGAGGGGAGGAGGAGGGGTAGAGTGGTGGAGGGGAGAGGAGGGGAGAGGAGGAGGAGGAGAGAGGAGGAGTAGAGGAGGAGGAGAAGGAGATTGGAGGGGTAGAGGAGGGGTAGAGAGGAGGAGGGGTAGATGAGGAGGGGAGGAGAAGGGAACGAGAGGAGGAGGAGGGAGAGGAATGGTAAAGGAGGAGGAGGAGGAGAGGAGGAGAAGGAGATTGGAGGGGTGGAGGGGAGGAGGAGGGGTAGAGTGGAGGAGGGGAGAGGAGGGGAGAGGAGGAGGAGGAGAGAGGAGGGGTAGAGGAGGAGGAGAAGGAGATTGGAGGGGTAGAGGAGGGGAGAGGAGGAGGAGGAGAGAGGAGGGAAGAGAGATGAGGTGGTAGGAGGGAGATAGGAGGTGGTAGGAGGGAGGGAGAGAGAGAGTGAATGGGTCAGTGAATTCAGTCTCTCCATCCCCAGAAACAGATTAGTTTCCCCAGGAGTCCATTATCTCCTTTCTAACTCAATCCATCACTTCTCCTCTACTTCTCTCTCCACTTCACAGGGTGCTGTGAGGATGTGTAGCTGTGTGTGTGTTAGCTGTACGAGACTGTGCGTGTGTGTTAGCTGTACAAGACTGTGTGTGTGTGTGGTGCTGTGTGATTGGACCTCTCTAATGCAGAGTCCAGAGGAGCTCAGGTGTGATAGAAGTCTCTTCCCGGACTAAGGGTTTAATTCAACCCGTATTGCGGAAGATCTGCTTTAAAATGTAAAGGTCATTTCCGTTCGAGCCGTCATATACACGTTTACCGTGAATGCAGTCTCCACCAACGCGGGAACATTGCCTTTAATTCTCAATCAAGCTAGAACACAGATCTTCCTCTACTTCTGGGATGAGGATCAGCCCGAACATCCCTATAGGCCCGATTCAGACTTAGGACACGCAGGCCTTTCCTACAGGCCTTTCCTACCTGCCTTTCCTACCTGCCTTTCCTACCTGCCTTTCCTAACTGCCTTTCCTACCTGCCTTTCCTAACTGCCTTTCATACAGGCCTTTCCTACCTGCCTTTCCTACCTGCCTTTCAAACCTGCCTTTCCTACCTGCCTTTCCTACAGGCCTTTCCTACCTGCCTTTCCTACAGGCCTTTCCTACCTGCCTTTCCTACCTGCCTTTCCTACCTGCCTTTCCTACAGGCCTGTCCTACCTGCCTTTCCTACAGGCCTTTCCTACCTGCCTTTCCTACCTGCCTTTCCTACAGGCCTGTCCTACCTGCCTTTCCTACCTGCCTTTCCTACAGGCCTTTCCTACAGGCCTTTCCTACCTGCCTTTCCTACAGGCCTTTCCTACAGGCCTGTCCTACCTGCCTTTCCTACCTGCCTTTCCTACAGGCCTTTCCTACCTGCCTTTCCTACCTGCCTTTCCTACAGGCCTTTCCTACAGGCCTTTCCTACAGGCCTTTCCTACCTGCCTTTCCTACCTGCCTTTCCTACCTGCCTTTCCTACCTGCCTTTCCTACCTGCCTTTCCTAACTGCCTTTCCTACAGGCCTTTCATACCTTAAGGGAACTCTGAGACGGGAGCCGTATGGTTAGTGAAGAAAGTCCCATTGCAAATGTACGGTCCCTTACCTGACGTCTTAATACGTCGCAGAAAATCGCGGACGGCGTCGGGCCGTGGGCGGCGGAGAGCTCTTTCAGGAAGTCACTCAAAAAAACGTTTCGGAATTTCGGTTTCCGTTTTATAAAAATGACAAATTTTTGACTTTTTTCTGCATTCTCGAAAATTCCCACAAGAGGGAAAATAAATCATATTGCAGGCGCACGAGCACGTGGCAAACGAGCGCGGCCTTTTCTCCTAAACTGAAAATATTTCGAAGACGAAACTCGGCGAGCGTAGGTTTGGAGTAATGGGCAGTTGGCCCCGAACAAGATGGCGTCGAGACCTCGGCGCTTTTTGAGTTATGGCCATTTTTCTGGGATTAAAGGGTTAAAACGCAAGTAGGGTGCTAATTTGACCGCTTCATGTCAAAGTACATAAGCATACGGTGTCAGGAAAAAAAGAACCAGCCATTTATCTATCGTAATTTAAGAGAAATCGTACATTGACCGTTTGGTGATGTTCACAAAGAGGATTTTTTTTTTCAAAAAAATCACAGATCCAGTTGCAGTGTGTTCAGACGTACATTTTTAAAGTGGGTCTCGAAGCTCTGCGAGAATCCTGTGATTTTATATGATTTTATGAAATAACACACACTCATTTAACCCTCTTTAAATAAGTCAGTTCTTAACATAAAGACTTAAAACTCAATATTATATAAGAGCCTACACCAAGGAGGGTATGTGTTCAATTTCAGCTTCCTATGTCAACTGGAAGTACCTTAAAATGGTGCCACAGGGTCAGGTTTGAAGGGTAATAAAGGTCAGATCTTTTCAAAACTTCACTTGTGTGATTAGACAACCCTCATGAACTGTAATCAGTCATTTTTCCCAACAGATGTCAAAGAAAATCTCTCTCACACAATCACACACACACAAAAAGGAAAGATGGAGTAAAAAAGTACGGTGCTTAACGACACACAAAGCCCACAATGGCATTACTATTATCTCTAGGCCGTGCCGAGTTCAACGAGATGCCCCGCTTGACCGTAGCTCGCTCGGTTTGAGCACAGCGACCGTTACAAGAGAACGGACACAAATGACCTTTTGACCTCAATGTCAATTTCATTTGCTTTTGGGACACAGAGAGAGAACCGTTAAGGTTAGAAACACAATTTCACCTCAGGAGTGTTCTTAAGGTCCTCCCGATCTGTGCAAGCCTAACCCTGACCTTGTGGCATTAACCCTTCACAGTTAAAAGAAGGTGTTTACATCAAATAGTTTACAATGAAATGTCTCCCCATTGGAATACATTGACTGCACCTCTAAATTCAACCTAAAGCCTATGTGGGTTATGATTGTCTTATGAACCTGTCTTTGATGTCAGTCCATCAGGCCACCATGAGGTCTACCTGTGTCGATTCTAAGCTTCCTGGAGCAACCGGAAGTGGTTAAATCACCCTAAAAGTGTTTGCCATACCCAACCTGCAGTTTGAGAGAAATAGTGCATTCAACCCTATGTAAATCAGTCAATTTTTAACATACAGACTTAAAACTCAGGATTCTGTAACAGCATACTCCAGTGATGATATGTGTTTATTTTCAGCTTCCTGTGCCAACCGGAAGTGCCATAATTGGTGTCAAATGGGCTGTTTCAAAGGGTTAAAAATGTCAAATCTTTCCAAAACTTGATATATGTGAATAGACAACCCTCCTGAACTGTAAATCAGTCATTCATCCCATCAGATTAAAAAAAAAAAATACACACCCACACAGAAATGATGGAGGGACACACTGAGGGGCTAAGAGGCAGACAGTGCCTGCAGTAGTTACTTTTGTTCCAACTTTTAAAGAACCGTCAGACCTAGAGTTCTGAAAATTTACAAACCTGTTCTAGACCTCAGGTTGATTGTGCACGGTGAATTATATGACTCTAGAAGGTTCTCGGATCGATAAAAAGCCTCGTGTATTTGCCATGTTTTCAATTCATTTTGACCTCAACGAAACGGACGACCTTTAGAAAAGTCCCAGAGTCTCAAGACTAGGTGCGTTGAAACCGGCTCGGCCCATAGAGACAGACCCCAACGAGCCTGTTTGATTGCTCATTCAAGGACCCCGTAGCAAGGCAATGAAAAAAGTGGAATTTCAGCACCAATTAGGGTTTTGCTCGGGCACCGAATGACCTATCGAGCCGAAACTTGGGATTCGAGGTCGCTTCACATAGGGCTAAACATAATGTGTGAACTGGACCCGCAGCTAGAACATAACTACGTATTATTTGTTTTATTATGGTTTAAATGGAAGGCGCTGTGAATTTTGGGCCTGCTCTGAAATATGTTATAGTTGGCATCTAAAGGAGTTGGAAAAAGTGAGTTTGGAGTCAGATGGTATCAGTTTGGTGTCTGAAAATATCTATTTGACTGATGGACACTGACTTGCTCGTTGACTTTTGTACATTTGCAATATGTTTCAACGGGGAGGTACCATGAGGAAAAAGCGACATGATGAAATTTCACGAAACGAGCGATGGAGAGGAACCACTATCACTGCCCGGCCATCCTGAGGTCATCAGACCGTTGACTTTTGCATTTCTAAAGTATTTAAGAGAATGTACGTTACATTTGCAATATGATTCAACATCACATCATATTGCAAATGCACGTTAGATTTGCAATATGATGTGATGTTGAATCATATTGCAAATGTAACGTGCATTCTTTAAATACTTTAGAAATACAAAAGTCAACGTCCTGATGACCTCAGGATGGCCGGGCAGTGATAGTGGTTCCTCTCCAACGCTCGTTGCGTGAAATTTCATCATGTCGATTTTGGTGATGGTACCCCCGCGTTGAAACATATTGCAAATGTACAAAAGTCGACTAGCAAGTCAACTAGCAAGTGTCAACAAAAGTCAACTAGCAAGTGTCCATCAGTCAATTGGATATTTTCAGACACCAAACTGATACCATCTGACTCCAAACTCACTTTTTACAACTCCTTTAGAAGCCAACTATCACATATTTCAGAGCAGGCCCAAAATTCACAGCGCCTTCCATGAATGCACCAAAATAGCATTCTGAAATCACCACTAAAATGACATCGCCATATTCTCCAGGCCGTGCCGAGTTCAACGGGATGCCCCGCTTGACCGTAGCTCGCTCGGTCTGAGCGCAGCGACCGTTACAAGAGAACGGACACAAATGACCTTTTGACCTCAATGTCAATTTCATTTGCTTTTGGGAGACAGAGAGAGAACCGTTAAGGTTAGAAGCACAATTTCACCTCAGGAACAATCCTAAGGTCCTCCCGATCTGTGCAAGCCTAACCTTGACCTTGTGGCATTAACCCTTCACAGTTAAAAGAAGGCGTTTACATCAAACATTTTACAATGACATTTCGCCCCATAGGAATACATTGACTGCTCCTCTAAATTCAACCTGAAGCCTATGTGGGTTATGAATGTCTTATGAACCTGTCTTTGATAACAATCCATCAGGCTACTATGAGGTCTACCTGTGTTGATTTTAAGCTACCTGGAGCAACCGGAAGTGGTTAAAATCACCCTAAAAGTGTTTGCAATAAGCACCCTGCAATTTGAGAGAAATAGTGCATTCAGCCCTATGTAAATCAGTCAATTTTTTACATATAGACTTAAAACTCAGGATTCTGTAACAGCATACTCCAGTGAGTATATGTCTTTACTTTCAGCTTCCTGTGCCAACCGGAAGTGCCATAATTGGTGTCAAATGGGCTGTTTTGAAGGGTTAAAAATGTCAAATCTTTCCAAAACTTCATAATTGTGATTAGGCAACCCTCCTGAACTGTAAATCAGTCATTAGTCCCATCAGATTTCAAAGAAAAATTTACACACCCAAACAGAAATGATGGAGGGACACACTGAGGGGCTAAGAGGCAGACAGTGCCTGTAGTAGTTACTTTTGTTCCAACTTTTAAAGAACCGTCAGACTTAGAGTTCTGAAACTTTACAAACCTGTTCTAGACCTCAGGTCGATTGTGCACGGTGAGTTATGTGGCTCTAGAAGGTTCTCAGACCGATAAACAGCCTCGTGTATTTGCTATGTTTTCAATTCATTTTCAGCTCAACGAAACGGACGACATTTAGAAAAGTCCCAGAGTCTCAAGACTAGGTGCATTGAAACCGGCTCGGCCCATAGAGATGGACCTCAACGATTCTGTCCGATTGCTCATTCAAGCACCCCGTAGCAAGGCATGGAAAAAAGTGGATTTTCAGCACCAATTAGGGTTTTGCTCGGGCACCGAATGACCTATCGAGCCGAAACTTGGGATTCCAGGTCGCCTCACATAGGGCTAAACATAAGGTGAATATTGGACCCGCAGCTAGAACATAACTACGTATTATTTGTTTTATTATGGTTTAAATAGAAGGCGCTGTGAATTTTGGGCCTGCTCTGAAATATGTGATAGTTGGCTTCTAAAGGAGTTGGTAAAAGTGAGTTTGGTGTCAGATGGTATCAGTTTGGTGTCTGAATATATCTAATTGACTGATGGACACCGACTTGCTACTTGACTTTTGTACATTTGCAATATGTTTCAACGGGGGGGTACCATCACAAAAAGCGACATGATGAAATTTAACACAACGAGCGATGGAGAGGAACCACTATCACTGCCCGGCCATCCTGAGGTCATCAGGACGTTGACTTTTGCATTTCTAAAGTATTTAAGAGAATGTACGTTACATTTGCAATATGATTCAACATCACATCATATTGCAAATGCACGTTAGATTTGCAATATGATTCAACACATCATATTGCAAATGTAACAGTGTGTGTTATGTTTGCAATATGATTCAACACATCATATTGCAAACATAACAGTGTGTGTTATGTTTGCAATATGATTCAACACATCATATTGCAAATGTAACAGTGTGTGTTTGCAATATGATTCAACAGTGTGTTATGTTTGCAATATGATGTGATGTTTTTCACTGTTGAATCATATGCAAATGTAACGTGCATTCTTTAAATAAACCCTATGTGGGTTATGAATGTCTTATGAACCTGTCTTCAATGACAATCCATCAAGCCACTATGAGGTCTACCTGTGTTGATTCTAAGCTTCCTGGAGCAACCGGAAGTGATAAAATCACCCTAAAAGTGTTTTGCCATACCCAACCAGCAGTTTGTGATATATAGTGCATTCAACCCTGTGTAAATCAGTCAGTTCTTAACGTATAGACTTAAAACTCAGGATTCTGTAAAAGCATACCCCGATCAGGATAGGTATTTACTTATAGCTTCCTGTGCCAACCGGAAGTGCCTTAAAATGGGGTCATAGGTGCTGTTTCAAAGGGTTAAAAAAGTCAGATCTTTCCAAAACTTTAAGTGTGTGATTAGGCAACCTTCATGAACTGTAAATCAGTCATTTCTCTAAACAGATGTCAAAGAAAAGCTCACACACACACACACAAGTCCAAACTGTTCGGGCACCTGGTATTTTTTTGGGGTTACCAGGTGCCATGTTTCAAGATGGTTGCAATTGCGTTTAGGGAGCATCCAGACCTCCATACCCGCTCTGGGAGCACTATTCTACGGCCAAAAATCAATGGGGGCTGGCCTGAGTGTTTTATGGAGGTTTTCACAAAAACTCAGAAAATATTCTGTTTTTTTTCTGGAAAATATTTTATGTTTTTTCTTCTCGAGTCAATGGGGTACGGCCTGAGTGATTTATGGAGGTTTCCAAACAAAGTCAAAAAATATTCTATGTTTCATGTTTTGGGTTACCAGGCGTCATTTTTCAAAACGGTTTTAAATGCTTTTAGGTGTCATCCAGACGTCCATGGGAGCACTATACTACGGCCCCAAATCAATGGGTGCTGGCCTGAGTGATTTATGGAGGTTTGGGGGGTGATACGTTTTTTCTAATTTATTCACATTTTTGACTTCGTATTAAATCAGATTGCAAATGCACAAAACATATTCCTTAAGTACAAGTAAACATTTATAAAAAATGATGATAGTAAAATGTGACTAAAGTATTTTCATACAGTTCTTATTACATGTGTAATTGACGTAAAAATCGAAAGAATTTCAAAAAAACGGTCCAGAAAGCACTTTTTTAAATGGAATATATGTTTTTTTCCACATTTTTAACATTTTTGACTTTTAACTTTTGACTTCCTATGAAATCACATTCCAAATGGACAAAACATATTCCTTAAGTCCAAATAAAAATGTCCAAAAAATTATGTTAATAAAATTTGACAAAAGTATTTTCATACAGTTCTTACACATGTGTAATTGACATAAAAATTGAAAGAATTTCGAAAAACGGTCCAGAAAGCACTTTTTTAAAGGGGGTGATACGTTTTTTCCAAATTTTTGACATTTTTGACTTTTGACTTTTGACTTCCTATGAATTCACATTCCAAATGCACAAAACATATTTCTTAAGTACAAATAAAAATTTCAAAAAAATTATGTTAATAAAATTTGACAAAAGTATTTTCATACAGTTCTTACACATGTGTAATTGACATAAAACTCGAAAGAATTTCGAAAAAACGGTCCAGAAAGCACTTTTTTTAAGGGGGTGATACGTTTTTTCCAAATTTTTGACATTTTTGACTTTTGACTTTTGACTTCCTATGAAATCACATTCCAAATGCACAAAACATATACCTTAAGTTCAAATAAAATTTCAAAAAAAATTATGTTAATAAAATTTGAAAAAAGTATTTTCATATAGTTCTTACACATGTGTAATTGACATAAAACTCGAAAGAATTTCGAAAAACGGTCCAGAAAGCACTTTTTTAAGGGGGTGATAAGTATTTGCCAAAACTTTCAAAATCTCAAAATTTTACTCTTGGGTCTTGACTTGCGTTACAAAAGGCCTATGAAAAATTTAGATAGAACACAGTCGCCCACTATAGGAATTTTGGAGTGTTACACAGCTCATTTACAGCATGGCATTTGCCATCAACTTTGGATGAAACACCGCCAGAAATAGTGTATTTGTCCATCGTGTATATGCTGCGCCCGGTGCCAATAACTTGCCATGTTATTTTGTACAATTGGGGGGGGACTTCCCTTACATACCTATCAAGTTACCTTCCTAACTTGAATCAAGCCCTTACTGTTCAACAGCCAATACGTGTTACAGGTTGAACCCAGCCCTTACTGTTCAACAGCCAATACTATCTACAGGTTGAACCCAGCCCTTACTGTTCAACAGCCAATACGTGTTACAGGTTGAACCCAGCCCTTACTGTTCAACAGCCAATACTATCTACAGGTTGAACCCAGCCCTTACTGTTCAACAGCCAATACTATCTACAGGTTGAACCCAGCCCTTACTGTTCAACAGCCAATACTATCTACAGGTTGAATCCAGCCCTTACTGTTCAACAGCCAATACTATCTACAGGTTGAACCCAGCCCTTACTGTTCAACAGCCAATACGTGTTACAGGTTGAACCCAGCCCTTACTGTTCAACAGCCAATACTATCTACAGGTTGAACCCAGCCCTTACTGTTCAACAGCCAATACTATCTACAGGTTGAACCCAGCCCTTACTGTTCAACAGCCAATACATGTTACAGGTTGAACCCAGCCCTTACTGTTCAACAGCCAATACATGTTACAGGTTGAACCCAGCCCTTACTGTTCAACAGCCAATACGTGTTACAGGTTGAACCCAGCCCTTACTGTTCAACAGCCAATATATGTTACAGGTTGAACCCAGCCCTTACTGTTCAGCAGCCAATACTATCTACAGGTTGAACCCAGCCCTTACTGTTCAACAGCCAATACTATCTACAGGTTGAACCCAGCCCTTACTGTTCAACAGCCAATACTATCTACAGGTTGAACCCAGCCCTTACTGTTCAACAGCCAATACTATCTACAGGTTGAACCCAGCCCTTACTGTTCAACAGCCAATAATATCTACAGGTTGAACCCAGCCCTTACTGTTCAACAGCCAATACATGTTACAGGTTGAACCCAGCCCTTACTGTTCAACAGCCAATACGTGTTACAGGTTGAACCCAGCCCTTACTGTTCAACAGCCAATACTATCTACAGGTTGAACCCAGCCCTTACTGTTCAACAGCCAATACGTGTTACAGGTTGAACCCAGCCCTTACTGTTCAACAGCCAATACATGTTACAGGTTGAACCCAGCCCTTACTGTTCAACAGCCAATACTATCTACAGGTTGAACCCAGCCCTTACTGTTCAACAGCCAATACTATCTACAGGTTGAACCCAGCCCTTACTGTTCAACAGCCAATACATGTTACAGGTTGAACCCAGCCCTTACTGTTCAACAGCCAATACGTGTTACAGGTTGAACCCAGCCCTTACTGTTCAACAGCCAATACTATCTACAGGTTGAACCCAGCCCTTACTGTTCAACAGCCAATACTATCTACAGGTTGAACCCAGCCCTTACTGTTCAACAGCCAATACTATCTACAGGTAGAATCCAGCCCTTACTGTTCAACAGCCAATACTATCTACAGGTTGAACCCAGCCCTTACTGTTCAACAGCCAATACTATCTACAGGTTGAACCCAGCCCTTACTGTTCAACAGCCAATACTATCTACAGGTTGAACCCAGCCCTTACTGTTCAACAGCCAATACATGTTACAGGTTGAACCCAGCCCTTACTGTTCAACAGCCAATACATGTTACAGGTTGAACCCAGCCCTTACTGTTCAACAGCCAATACGTGTTACAGGTTGAACCCAGCCCTTACTGTTCAACAGCCAATATATGTTACAGGTTGAACCCAGCCCTTACTGTTCAGCAGCCAATACTATCTACAGGTTGAACCCAGCCCTTACTGTTCAACAGCCAATACTATCTACAGGTTGAACCCAGCCCTTACTGTTCAACAGCCAATACTATCTTACAGGTTGAACCCAGCCCTTACTGTTCAACAGCCAATACCTATCTACAGGTTGAACCCAGCCCTTACTGTTCAAACAGCCAATAATATCTACAGGTTGAACCCAGCCCTTACTGTTCAACAGCCAATACATGTTACAGGTTGAACCCAGCCCTTACTGTTCAACAGCCAATACGGTTACAGGTTGAACCCAGCCCTTACTGTTCAACAGCCAATACTATCTACAGGTTGAACCCAGCCCTTACTGTTCACAGCCAATACGTGTTACAGGTTGAACCCAGCCCTTACTGTTCAACAGCCAATACATGTTACAGGTTGAACCCAGCCCTTACTGTTCAACAGCCAATACTATCTACAGGTTGAACCCAGCCTTACTGTTCAACAGCCTAATACTATCTACAGGTTGAACCCAGCCCTTACTGTTCAACAGCCAATACATGTTACAGGTTTAACCCAGCCCTTACTGTTCAACAGCCAATACTATCTACAGGTTGAACCCAGCCCTTACTGTTCAACAGCCAATACTATCTACAGGTTGAACCCAGCCCTTACTGTTCAACAGCCAATACATGTTACAGGTTGAACCCAGCCCTTACTGTTCAACAGCCAATACTATCTACAGGTTGAATCCAGCCCTTACTGTTCAACAGCCAATACGTGTTACAGGTTGAACCCAGCCCTTACTGTTCAACAGCCAATACTATCTACAGGTTGAATCCAGCCCTTACTGTTCAACAGCCAATACTATTACAGGTTGACCCAGCCCTTACTGTTCAACAGCCAATACATGTTACAGGTTGAATCCAGCCCTTACTGTTCAACAGCAATACGTGTTACAGGTTT
>NW_024060843.1:0-20146 GCF_016432855.1 Salvelinus namaycush
CTGTTCTACTTTCTATAACATAACAATAACCCTGTCACTGAGATAGTCCTGTTCTATAACATAACAATAACCCTGTCACTGAGACAGTCCTGTTCTACAACATAACAATAACCCTGTCACTGAGAGAGACCTGTTCTATACAAACAATAACACTATCACTGAGACAGTCCTGTTCTACAACATAACAATAACAATCACTGAGACAGTCCTGTTCTATAACATAACAATAACACTATCACTGAGACAGTCCTGTTTCTACTGTTCTATAAATTAACAATAACACTATCACTGAGACAGTCCTGTTCTACTGTTCTACAACATAACAATAACACTATCACTGAGACAGTCCTGTTCTATAACATAACATAAACCCTATCACTGAGACAGTCCTGTTCTACTGTTCTATAACATAACAATAACCCTATCACTGAGACAGTCCTGTTCTACTGTTCTACAACATAACAATAACCCTGTCACTGAGACAGTCCTGTTCTATAACATAACAATAACACTATCACTGAGACAGTCCTGTTCTATAACATAACAATAACACTATCACTGAGACAGTCCTGTTCTATAACATAACAATAACCCTGTCACTGAGACAGTCCTGTTCTATAACATAACAATAACACTATCACTGAGACAGTCCTGTTCTACTGTTCTACAACATAACAATAACACTATCACTGAGACAGTCCTGTTCTATAACATAACAATAACACTATCACTGAGACAGACCTGTTCTATAACATAACAATAACACTATCACTGAGACAGTCCTGTTCTACAACATAACAATAACACTATCACTGAGACAGACCTGTTCTATAACATAACAATAACACTATCACTGAGACAGTCCTGTTCTACAACATAACAATAACCCTATCACTGAGACAGTCCTGTTCTATAACATAACAATAACCCTATCACTGAGACAGTCCTGTTCTACTGTTCTATAACATAACAATAACACTATCACTGAGACAGACCTGTTCTATAACATAACAATAACACTATCACTGAGACAGTCCTGTTCTATAACATAACAATAACCCTATCACTGAGACAGTCCTGTTCTATAACATAACAATAACCCTGTCACTGAGACAGTCCTGTTCTACTGTTCTACAACATAACAATAACCCTGTCACTGAGACAGTCCTGTTCTATAACATAACAATAACACTATCACTGAGACAGACCTGTTCTATAACATAACAATAACCCTGTCACTGAGACAGTCCTGTTCTATAACATAACAATAACACTATCACTGAGACAGACCTGTTCTACTGTTCTACAACATAACAATAACCCTGTCACTGAGACAGTCCTGTTCTATAACATAACAATAACCCTGTCACTGAGACAGTCCTGTTCTACTGTTCTATAACATAACAATAACACTATCACTGAGACAGTCCTGTTCTACAACATAACAATAACACTATCACTGAGACAGTCCTGTTCTACAACATAACAATAACACTATCACTGAGACAGTCCTGTTCTACAACATAACAATAACACTATCACTGAGACAGTCTTGTTCTACAACATAACAATAACCCTGTCACTGAGACAGTCCTGTTCTACTGTTCTATAACATAACAATAACCCTGTCACTGAGACAGTCCTGTTCTACTGTTCTACAACATAACAATAACACTATCACTGAGACAGTCCTGTTCTATAACATAACAATAACCCTGTCACTGAGACAGTCCTGTTCTACTGTTCTACAACATAACAATAACCCTGTCACTGAGACAGTCCTGTTCTATAACATAACAATAACCATATCACTGAGACAGTCCTGTTCTACTGTTCTATAACATAACAATAACCCTGTCACTGAGACAGTCCTGTTCTACAACATAACAATAACACTATCACTGAGACAGTCCTGTTCTACTGTTCTATAACATAACAATAACCCTGTCACTGAGACAGTCCTGTTCTACAACATAACAACAACCCTGTCACTGAGACAGTCCTGTTCTATAACATAACAATAACACTATCACTGAGACAGTCCTGTTCTACTGTTCTACAACATAACAATAACACTATCACTGAGACAGTCCTGTTCTATAACATAACAATAACCATATCACTGAGACAGACCTGTTCTATAACATAACAATAACACTGTCACTGAGACAGTCCTGTTCTACAACATAACAATAACACTATCACTGAGACAGACCTGTTCTATAACATAACAATAACACTATCACTGAGACAGTCCTGTTCTATAACATAACAATAACCCTGTCACTGAGACAGTCCTGTTCTACAACATAACAATAACACTATCACTGAGACAGTCCTGTTCTATAACATAACAATAACACTGTCACTGAGACGGTCCTGTTCTACTGTTCTACAACATAACAATAACACTATCACTGAGACAGTCCTGTTCTACTGTTCTATAACATAACAATAACCCTGTCACTGAGACAGTCCTGTTCTATAACATAACAATAACACTATCACTGAGACAGTCCTGTTCTATAACATAACACTATCACTGAGACAGTCCTGTTCTACAACATAACAATAACACTATCACTGAGACAGTCCTGTTCTATAACATAACAATAACCCTATCACTGAGACAGACCTGTTCTACTGTTCTACAACATAACAATAACACTATCACTGAGACAGTCCTGTTCTATAACATAACAATAACCCTATCACTGAGACAGTCCTGTTCTATAACATAACAATAACACTATCACTGAGACAGTCCTGTTCTACAACATAACAATAACACTATCACTGAGACAGTCCTGTTCTATAACATAACAATAACACTATCACTGAGACAGTCCTGTTCTATAACATAACAATAACACTATCACTGAGACAGTCCTGTTCTACTGTTCTATAACATAACAATAACCCTGTCACTGAGACAGTCCTGTTCTATAACATATCAATAACACTATCACTGAGACAGACCTGTTCTATAACATAACAATAACACTATCACTGAGACAGTCCTGTTCTACAACATAACAATAACACTATCACTGAGACAGTCCTGTTCTACAACATAACAATAACACTATCACTGAGACAGTCTTGTTCTACAACATAACAATAACCCTATCACTGAGACAGTCCTGTTCTACTGTTCTACAACATAACAATAACCCTGTCACTGAGACAGTCCTGTTCTATAACATAACAATAACCCTATCACTGAGACAGGGTTCTACAACATAACAATAACACTATCACTGAGACAGACCTGTTCTACTGTTCTATAACATAACAATAACACTATCACTGAGACAGTCCTGTTCTACTGTTCTATAACATAACAATAACCCTGTCACTGAGACAGTCCTGTTCTACAACATAACAATAACACTATCACTGAGACAGTCCTGTTCTATAACATAACAATAACACTATCACTGAGACAGTCCTGTTCTATAACATAACAATAACACTATCACTGAGACAGTCCTGTTCTATAACATAACAATAACACTATCACTGAGACAGTCCTGTTCTACTGTTCTATAACATAACAATAACCCTGTCACTGAGACAGTCCTGTTCTACAACATAACAATAACACTATCACTGAGAGAGACCTGTTCTATAACATAACAATAACACTATCACTGAGACAGTCCTGTTCTACAACATAACAATAACACTATCACTGAGACAGTCCTCTTCTACAACCTAACAATAACACTGTCACTGAGACAGTCCTGTTCTACAACATAACAATAACCCTGTCACTGAGACAGTCCTGTTCTACTGTTCTACAACATAACAATAACCCTGTCACTGAGACAGTCCTGTTCTACAACATAACAATAACCCTGTCACTGAGACAGTCCTGTTCTACTGTTCTACAACATAACAATAACCCTGTCACTGAGACAGTCCTGTTCTACTGTTCTACAACATAACAATAACACTATCACTGAGACAGTCCTGTTTTACAACATAACAATAACACTGTCACTGAGACGGTCCTGTTCTACTGTTCTATAACATAACAATTACCCTGTCACTGAGAGAGACCTGGGGAACCGTCAGACACACACACACACTGGTCCAGAAACACACACAAGCACACGTAACACACATCCATACAACAGACACCCACAGCTTTGCCTCTCCTCACCCTCTGTGCATAGTCATTGTCAATTAGACCTGATTAGCAGCTTAAGTAAAATGCACTTATTATGGGGGAGTTCATTCACACACACACACACACACACACACACACACACACACACACACACACACACACACACACACACACACACACACACACACACACACATAGACACACACATAGACACACACATAGACACACACACACACTCAATAATGAGAATGGTTTAAGGCAGTGTTGTAATGAGCCTGTATGTTCTGGTCTGGCGGTGGTGTGTGTTGTGTGTTTGTATGTGTGTTTCTGTTCATTCACGTCTCTGGATGTCAGTGTGGTCTGACATGTGTCCAGAGAACAGACAGACAGAATGTCCTGTCAGATAGATGATGGAGACAGAGAGAGAGAGTTGAGTATAGATTGGGAGGGAAAATATAAATGGTCAGAAAGAAACAGTGACTAGATATTGAGACGGCTGAAGACAGTGGGTAGAAACAGAGACTACATATTGAGACGGCTGAAGACAGTGGGTAGAAACAGATACTACATATTGAGACGGCTGAAGACAGTGGGTAGAAACAGAGACTACATATTGAGACTGCTGAAGACAGTGGGTAGAAACAGAGACTACATATTGAGACGGCTGAAGACAGTGGGTAGAAACAGAGACTACATATTGAGACTGCTGAAGACAGTGGGTAGAAACAGAGACTACATATTGAGACGACTGAAGACAGTGGGTAGAAACAGAGACTACATATTGAGACGGCTGAAGACAGTGGGTAGAAACAGAGACTGCATATTAAGACGGCTGAAGACAGTGGGTAGAAACAGAGACTACATATTGAGACAGCTGAAGACAGTGGGTAGAAACAGAGACTACATATTGAGACGGCTGAAGACAGTGGGTAGAAACAGAGACTACATATTGAGACGGCTGAAGACAGTGGGTAGAAACAGAGACTACATATTGAGACGCCTGAAGACAGTGGGTAGAAACAGAGACTACATATTGAGATGGCTGAAGACAGTGGGTAGAAACAGAGACTACATATTGAGACTGCTGAAGACAGTGGGTAGAAACAGAGACTACATATTGAGACGGCTGAAGACAGTGGGTAGAAACAGAGACTACATATTGAGACTGCTGAAGACAGTGGGTAGAAACAGAGACTACATATTGAGACTGCTGAAGACAGTGGGTAGAAACAGAGACTACATCTTGAGACGGCTGAAGACAGTGGGTAGAAACAGAGACTACATATTGAGACTGCTGAAGACAGTGGGTAGAAACAGAGACTGCATATTGAGACAGCTGAAGACAGTGGGTAGAAACAGAGACTACATATTGAGACGGCTGAAGACAGTGGGTAGAAACAGAGACTACATATTGAGACGGCTGAAGACAGTGGGTAGAAACAGAGACTACATATTGAGACGGCTGAAGACAGTGGGTAGAAACAGAGACTACATATTGAGACGCCTGAAGACAGTGGGTAGAAACAGAGACTACATATTGAGACGACTGAAGACAGTGGGTAGAAACAGAGACTACATATTGAGACGGCTGAAGACAGTGGGTAGAAACAGAGACTACATATTGAGACGGCTGAAGACAGTGGGTAGAAACAGAGACTACATATTGAGACGGCTGAAGACAGTGGGTAGAAACAGAGACTACATATTGAGACAGCTGAAGACAGTGGGTAGAAACAGACTACATATTGAGACGGCTGAAGACAGTGGGTAGAAACAGAGACTACATATTGAGACGGCTGAAGACAGTGGGTAGAAACAGAGACTACATATTGAGACGCCTGAAGACAGTGGGTAGAAACAGAGACTACATATTGAGACGACTGAAGACAGTGGGTAGAAACAGAGACTACATATTGAGACGGCTGAAGACAGTGGGTAGAAACAGAGACTACATATTGAGACGGCTGAAGACAGTGGGTAGAAACAGAGACTACATATTGAGACGGCTGAAGACAGTGGGTAGAAACAGAGACTACATATTGAGACGGCTGAAGACAGTGGGTAGAAACAGAGACTACATATTGAGACGGCTGAAGACAGTGGGTAGAAACAGAGACTACATATTGAGACGCCTGAAGACAGTGGGTAGAAACAGAGACTACATATTGAGACGACTGAAGACAGTGGGTAGAAACAGAGACTACATATTGAGACGGCTGAAGACAGTGGGTAGAAACAGAGACTACATATTGAGACGGCTGAAGACAGTGGGTAGAAACAGAGACTACATATTGAGAGGACTGAAGACAGTGGGTAGAAACAGAGACTACATATTGAGAGGACTGAAGACAGTGGGTAGAAACAGAGACTACATATTGAGACGGCTGAAGACAGTGGGTAGAAACAGAGACTACATATTGAGACGGCTGAAGACAGTGGGGTAGAAACAGAGACTACATATTGAGACGGCTGAAGACAGTGGGTAGAAACAGAGACTACATATTGAGACGGCTGAAGACAGTGGGGTAGAAACAGAGACTACATATTGAGACGGCTGAAGACAGTGGGTAGAGCTGAAGACAGTGGGTAGAAACAGAGACTACATATTGAGACGGCTGAAGACAGTGGGTAGAAACAGAGACTGCATATTGAGACGGCTGAAGACAGTGGGTAGAAACAGAGACTACATATTGAGACGGCTGAAGACAGTGGGTAGAAACAGAGACTACATATTGAGACGGCTGAAGACAGTGGGTAGAAACAGAGACTACATATTGAGACGGCTGAAGACAGTGGGTAGAAACAGAGACTACATATTGAGACGGCTGAAGACAGTGGGTAGAAACAGAGACTACATATTGAGACGGCTGAAGACAGTGGGTAGAAACAGAGACTACATGATGAGACGGCTGAAGACAGTGGGTAGAAGCAGAGACTACATATTGAGACAGCTGAATATAGTGGGTAGAAACAGAGACTACATATTGAGACGGCTGAAGACAGTGGGTAGAAACAGAGACTACATATTGAGACGGCTGAAGACAGTGGGTAGAAACAGAGACTACATATTGAGACAGATGAAGACAGTGGGTAGAAACAGAGACTCCATGATGAGACGGCTGAAGACAGTGGGTAGAAACAGAGACACCATGATGAGACGGCTGAAGACAGTGGGTAGAAACAGAGACTACATATTGAGACGGCTGAAGACAGTGGGTAGAAACAGAGACTCCATGATGAGACGGCTGAAGACAGTGGGTAGAAACAGAGACTACATATTGAGACGGCTGAAGACAGTGGGTAGAAACAGAGACTACATATTGAGACGGCTGAAGACAGTGGGTAGAAACAGAGACTACATATTGAGACGACTGAAGACAGTGGGTAGAAACAGAGACTACATATTGAGACGGCTGAAGACAGTGGGTAGAAACAGAGACTACATATTGAGACGGCTGAAGACAGTGGGTAGAAACAGAGACTACATATTGAGACGCCTGAAGACAGTGGGTAGAAACAGAGACTACATATTGAGATGCCTGAAGACAGTGGGTAGAAACAGAGACTACATATTGAGACGCCTGAAGACAGTGGGTAGAAACAGAGACTACATATTGAGATGCCTGAAGACAGTGGGTAGAAACAGAGACTACATATTGAGACGACTGAAGACAGTGGGTAGAAACAGAGACTACATATTGAGACGGCTGAAGACAGTGGGTAGAAACAGAGACTACATATTGAGACGACTGAAGACAGTGGGTAGAAACAGAGACTACATATTGAGACAGATGAAGACAGTGGGTAGAAACAGAGACTACATATTGAGATGGCTGAAGACAGTGGGTAGATGTTCATGTTATGTTGTGTTACCTGTCACTTTGATACCCTGATACTGTTCAGCCATATTTCAGTGAACAATTACTGTCTGGTTTGTTCCCTAGTTATAGAATGCATCCCAAATGGCAACCTATTCCCTACATAGTGCACTACTATTGATGGGAGCCCTACGGGCCCCTATTCCCTACATAGTGCACTACTATTGATGGGAGCCCTATGGGACCCTATTCCCTACATAGTGCACTACTACAACACTGGGACCCTATTCCCTACATAGTGCACTACTACAACACTGGGACCCTATTCCCTACATAGTGCACTACTACTGGCCAGAGCCACAGGATCTCTATTCCCTACATAGTGCACTACTATTGGCCAGAGCCACAGGACCCTATTCCCTACATAGTGCACTACTATTGGCCAGAGCCACAGGACCCTATTCCCTACATAGTGCACTACTATTGGCCAGAGCCACAGGACCCTATTCCCTACATAGTGCACTACTATTGGCCAGAGCCACAGGACCCTATTCCCTACATAGTGCACTACTATTGGCCAGAGCCACACTGGGACCCTATTCCCTACATAGTGCACTACTATTGGCCAGAGCCACAGTCCCCTATTCCCTACATAGTGCACTACTATTGGCCAGAGCCACAGGACCCTATTCCCTACATAGTGCACTACTATTGGCCAGAGCCACAGGACCCTATTCCCTACATAGTGCACTACTATTGGCCAGAGCCACAGGACCCTATTCCCTCCCTAGTGCACTACTATTGGCCAGAGCCACAGGACTCTATTCCCTACATAGTGCACTACTATTGGCCAGAGCCACAGGACTCTATTCCCTACATAGTGCACTACTATTGGCCAGAGCCACAGGACTCTATTCCCTACATAGTGCACTACTATTGGCCAGAGCCACAGGACTCTATTCCCTACATAGTGCACTACTATTGGCCAGAGCCACAGGACTCTATTCCCTACATAGTGCACTACTATTGGCCAGAGCCACAGGACTCTATTCCCTACATAGTGCACTACTATTGGCCAGAGCCACAGGACTCTATTCCCTACATAGTGCACTACTATTGGCCAGAGCCACAGGACTCTATTCCCTACATAGTGCACTACTATTGGCCAGAGCCACAGGACTCTATTCCCTACATAGTGCACTACTATTGGCCAGAGCCTCAGGACCCTATTCCCTACATAGTGCACTACTATTGGCCAGAGCCACAGGACTCTATTCCCTACATAGTGCACTACTATTGGCCAGAGCCACGGGACTCTATTCCCTACATAGTGCACTACTATTGGCCAGAGCCACAGGACTCTATTCCCTACATAGTGCACTACTATTGGCCAGAGCCACAGGACTCTATTCCCTACATAGTGCACTACTATTGGCCAGAGCCACGGGACTCTATTCCCTACATAGTGCACTACTTTTGGCCAGAGCCACAGGACTCTATTCCCTACATAGTGCACTACTATTGGGCAGAGCCACAGGACCCTATGCCCTACATAGTGCACTACTATTGGCCAGAGCCACAGGACTCTATGCCCTACATAGTGCACTACTATTGGCCAGAGCCACAGGACTCTATTCCCTACATAGTCCACTACTATTGGCCAGAGCCACAGGACTCTATTCCCTACATAGTGCACTACTATTGGCCAGAGCCACAGGACCCTATTCCCTACATAGTGCACTACTATTGGGCAGAGCCACAGGACTCTATTCCCTACATAGTGCACTACTATTGGCCAGAGCCG
The DNA here is from genome assembly GCF_016432855.1 of Salvelinus namaycush. NCBI lineage: Eukaryota > Metazoa > Chordata > Actinopteri > Salmoniformes > Salmonidae > Salvelinus > Salvelinus namaycush. The sequence goes on from NW_024060843.1 coordinate 9,758, forward strand.
CAGGACTCTATTCCCTACATAGTGCACTACTATTGGGCAGAGCCACAGGACTCTATTCCCTACATAGTGCACTACTATTGGCCAGAGCCACAGGACTCTATTCCCTACATAGTGCACTACTATTGGCCAGAGCCACGGGACTCTATTCCCTACATAGTGCACTACTATTGGCCAGAGCCACAGGACTCTATTCCCTACATAGTGCACTACTATTGGCCAGAGCCACAGGACTCTATTCCCTACATAGTGCACTACTATTGGCCAGAGCCACAGGACTCTATTCCCTACATAGTCCACTACTATTGGCCAGAGCCACAGGACTCTATTCCCTACATAGTGCACTACTATTGGCCAGAGCCACAGGACCCTATTCCCTACATAGTGCACTACTATTGGGCAGAGCCACAGGACTCTATTCCCTACATAGTGCACTACTATTGGGCAGAGCCGCAGGACTCTATTCCCTACATAGTGCACTACTATTGGGCAGAGCCACAGGACTCTATTCCCTACATAGTGCACTACTATTGGGAGCCACGGGCCCCTATTCCCTACATAGTGCACTACTATTGATGGGAGCCCTACGGGCCCCTATTCCCTACATAGTGCACTACTATTGGCCAGAGCCACAGGACTCTATTCCCTATATAGTGCACTACTATTGGCCAGAGCCACAGGACCCTATTCCCTACATAGTGCACTACTACAACACTGGGACCCTATTCCCTACATAGTGTACTACTATTGGCCAGAGCCACAGGACCCTATTCCCTACATAGTGCATTACTATTGGCCAGAGCCACAGGACCCTATTCCCTACATAGTGCACTACTATTGGCCAGAGCCACAGGACTCTATTCCCTACATAGTGCACTACTATTGGCCAGAGCCACATGACCCTTTTCTCTCTCTTTCTCTCCCTCTCCCAGTCTCTCACTATACTGTCCTCTCCCCCCCTCTCTAGGAGATAGATGGCTTGGAGGTGATTGGCTCAGGCCAGCCCTTCACCTCTGTCACTGTGAAGCGGAGCCCCCTATTGGAGGAGGAGGAGACGGAGGAGCTTAGGGAGGCGGAGCAGAAGGAGAACCAGTAAGAAATGCCCCCCCTCATCCTAAATCACTAACAAACAGTTTATCTCGTGGCTCATTGATTGTGATGATATCTTCATGTTGGTCCATTGTAGCGTTGCCGATAGTGACCGTGTATTAATTCTGATGATATCCTCATGTTGGTCCATTGTAGCGTTGCCGATAGTGACCGTGTGTATTAATTCTGATGATATCTTCATGTTGGTCCATTGTAGCGTTGCCGATAGTGACCGTATATTAATTCTGATGATATCCTCATGTTGGTCCATTGTAGCGTTGCCGATAGTGACCATGTATTAATTCTGATGATATCCTCATGTTGGTCCATTGTAGCGTTGCCAATAGTGACCGTGTATTGAGTTTGAGTTTGAGTTTATTTTATTTTTACAGGGACAGTACACATTAATCAACGTTTCAGTAAAAGTGCCGGTTTTAGCCAGCCGGCTAATTTTCAACCGCAGTCCCTGGGCAGGTTATTAAAAAGAATTACAATATAGACAATAGCAACATAGAACAAGCAAGACATAGCATATAGACAGAGCAACATAGGACAAGCAAGACGTAGCATACAGACAGAGCAACATAGAACAAAAAGCAGCAAGACAAAATTCATAAAAGCAACAGCGTTTCCACACCTCACAAGTTACAGACAACAGACATGGAAAGCGGCAACACACAGCTAGGGACCATGTTCACAAATCTGACTGACCTTTAGCCATGTCTTCAAGCATTTTGTGAAAGTGTGATATGTGGTGCAGTTATGTGTGTCTGATGGCAGTGTATTCCAGACATGGGAAGCTCTCACAGAGAATGCAGATTTACTAAAGGTGCTTTTCCTTAGGGGAACTACACAGTCACCTTTCATGGCAGGCCTTGTGGATCTGCTGCCATATGTTTGGGTTTTCTGTTTAACAAAAATACTGAGTGGAGGGGGAGCCGAGCATTTAGGATCTTGAATACAAGACATGCATCGGTGTATTGCACAAGATTTTCCCAACTCAGGAGCTCATGCTTTCTGAGGATGTAACAGTGATGATGGCTATTGGGCTTCCTATCAAGCACTTTGAGAGCCTGTTTGTAGACAGACTGAATAGGGTTTAATGTTGTACAGCAAGCTTGGGCCCAACTAGTCAAGCAGTATGTTAAGTGGGGGAGTATCATAGATTTGAAGTACAGTTTTGCTACCTCTGTAGTCAAACAATTTCGTATAAATCAGAAATTAGCTAGGTTGAATTTGGTTATTTGAATGACCTTTTTCACATGCTTTTTAAAAGAGAGGTTGGAATCAAGTATGATGCCAAGGTACTTAAAATCAGATACCACCTGGAGCTTCTCCCCCGACACATAGACATCTGGCTCAGTAGCATCTGTTGCCCTCTTTGTGAAGAACATGCAAACAGTTTTTTTCACATTGAGATGCAAACACGAGTCACTGAGCCACTTTGTAACCTGGACCATTACAGTAGTGAGTTCTTGTGCAGCTTGTTGTTTGCTCTTTGCATGCACATATATCACTGTATCATCTGCATACATTAGAACTTCAGACCCAGTACAGACAGACGGCAGATCATTAATGTACAGGCTGAACAGGAGGGGCCCCAGTATTGACCCTTGGGGCACACCCACATCATAGCTAAGAGTGGGCGACAGCTCATTGCTCACTCTGACAAACTGAGTTCTGCCTTCAAGGTATGATTTAATCCATCTCAAGGCATCAGGGGAAAAGTTGAACTTGGATAATTTTGTGATGAGAATCTCATGGTTAACAGTATCAAAAGCCTTCCTTAGGTCCAGAAACACAGCCCCAACAGCACCCCCTTTGTCCATCTTGGACTTCACATTTTCCAGAAGAAAGCAGTTGGCCGTTTCTGTGGAGTGTTTCGCTCTGAAGCCAAACTGCATGGAATGTAATGTGAAGGGGCTGTTGTTGAGGTGGGCAATCAGTTGTTCTGCTACACACTTTTCAACAACCTTTGACACCACAGGTAGTATACTAATGGGCCTGTAGTTACTCACGTCAGCAGGGTCGCCTGATTTAAAAATGGCCGTTATTATGGCCGACTTCCATACCCTTGGAAACACCCCGAGACCAATAGATGTGTTGGTGACCTTAGTAATGGGGCCAATGAGTGACTCTTTGTAGTTTTTAAGAAAGGTAGAGTCCATCCCAAACACATCTTTGGCTTTAGAGTTCTTTAGTGAGCTAATCACCTTGTTCACCTTTGACTCAGAAACCTCCCTTATGATGAAGACAGGTTGAGTGTCATTCACTAACACTGAGCCCAAGAAACCAGTGGAGGGGTTCTGTGTCAGTACCCTGACAGAGTCAATAAAGTAGGAATTGAAGGCTATTGCTATTTCGACTGCATCCTGTGTTAGATTGTTATTCACCATAATTTCTAGTCTTTTTGCAGTGTTACTATGGTCTTTCCCTGTTAACTTTTTTAGATTCTCCCATATCAATTTAGAATTTCCCTTTGCTTCACCAATTATGTTAATAAAAAAGTTTGCCTTGGCCTGTCTGATTTCTTTCATCACCTTATTTCTCAACATGGTAAACCTACATCTGTCATGCTCTAATTTAGATTTTAGGGCTATTTTTAGAGCATAATCTCGTTCTTTCATCAATTTCCAGATTTCTCCATTTAGCCAAGGAAGAGTGCTCTTTTGGCCAGGTTTGGATTTGATTTTCTTTAGGAAACCATTTATTGTAGTCTGGATTGTGGATAGAAAACCTTGACTATCAGCTTCCACGTCTGTATAGGACAAGAGATCATTCCAGTTAATTCCCTTAATTGCGCTTTCAAAATAGCTTAATTCACTCTTAGGTATTCTTAGTTGATCCGGCTTTCTAACAGTAGAGAGGTTAAACCTGCTCTTAGACAGCTTTCTGGCTATAAGTGTCAGATTATGATCAGACAGCCCAGTAACCATATTGAATGATTTAGTCACTCTCTCTGGTTTATTACTGAACACCAAATCAATCTGTGTTTTAGAGCAACAAGTCACCCTGGTTGGCCCTTTAACTAGCGGTGTAAGGTCAAAGGTATTAGTGATCCGTTTGAGGGTTTTCCTACAACACTTGTCTTCATAATTAATGTTAAAATCTCCCATTAAGATGACCTCTTTCCCAAAATCACATTCCCTAAGCATGTTATTAAACTGATCAAAAAACACACTTTTGGTGGAAGGTGGCCTATACATTCCAATGAGGGTAAAATACATTTGGGGAGACAGTGTAATGTTCAGGCCAATACATTCTAGTTCATTATCACATGACCACTCAATTTGTTTACATCGGATATGTTCTTTAATGTAAATCATCACACCCCCTCCTCTTCCTTCAATCCTGTCTCTCCTGAAAACATTGTAGCCAGGCACAATCAAAGCAGCATATGGAGAGTTTTTATGGAGCCATGTCTCTGAGAGGCAGAGAAAGTCAAGGTTGGAGTCTGTGAGTAGATGTTGAATTTGATCACTTTTTGGAATGACACTACGAATGTTCAAGTGCCCCCCTAGTAGTCCCTTGGGCTTAGCTCGTGGGTCCCAGATGACTCGAGAGGGATTGACACATTGAAAAAAGTTACATTTTCTGTGTTTTCTGACGGCTGGGTTTAGGTCGTTTTGTTTCGTTTTGATTAGGGGCAGTTCGGTAGCGCAATTAACAATCCCTCCCGCCTGCACTGGATGCGGGGAACTAATTAAAACAGCTTGCGTACCAGAAGCAGAGTCAGGGATCGCATATAGCGACTCTGGTATGTTTGAAGAGTCAAAATCTATCCTGGAGCCGGGTGAGTCGAGAGAAACCATAGGACCATAGCACTCACCCACCTCCACAGCGGTGACGACCAGTGGACGAGGCCATCCACCGCTCTCCACTCCGGTGCGTATCGCTGGCTCGGTGATATTGGGCCCAGGATTGAGTTGCACATCCCCGGAGAGCAGGAGGGTAGTGAACAGGTAGTTTAACAGTTTCCGATAAATGTTGGACTTGTGTTTGTTGCGCCTAAGCGGTTCAGTAGAATAAGGAGCGAGGTAGACTTGGCCATTATTCAGAACATTATGGTATGCTGTGTACTGTCCGCTCCCGTGGAACGGTGAACCAATGTGTTTGGTGTTGATATTCTCCGGTAGTAGACTGATTGTGTCATCCCAGCAAGGACGCACTGAGATTATCAGTAGAGCAGCTACATAACTGACAATCATGGCAGAGTACTGGAGATAAAACACATAATTGCGCTTTAACTCTTTGCATGAGTTACTTAGCTGGGATCGGCGTACACCTGATGGTTTAGATAAAATTACAGCATTCGAATGAGAAGCGGCACCTGCTGCACCACCCTGTCGTCCGTCCGCCATTTTTCTCTAGTGATATACTGTAGCTTGTGAAAACTCAAGTTTGTTTAGTTGGTCCTTAGTTAGGAGTTCCAGCACTGAGTCAGCTTTACAAAAACACCCACAGTATTTCTGTCAAAGCAGACCTGAACCTTGGAAGTGAAAGCCTTCAAGAGGTGACACATTTAGAAACTGAAGCCGCCGGGCTGGTGCAAATCCCTGCCACAGCAGAATCACGCAGCCTGCTCGACCAGAAACACATCCATGTTGATTCTTGATGAGGTATACAATGTGACTGCTCTGTAGGGATTCTGATGATATCCTCATGTTGGTCCATTGTAGCGTTGCCGATAGTGACCGTGTATTAATTCTGATGATATCTTCATGTTGGTCCATTGTAGCGTTGCCGATAGTGACCGTGTATTAATTCTGATGATATCTTCATGTTGGTCCATTGTAGCGTTGCCGATAGTGACCGTGTATTAATTCTGATGATATCTTCATGTTGGTCCATTGTAGCGTTGCCGATAGTGACCGTGTATTAATTCTGATGATATCTTCATGTTGGTCCATTGTAGCGTTGCCGATAGTGACCGTGTATTAATTCTGATGATATCCTCATGTTGGTCCATTGTAGCGTTGCCGATAGTGACCGTGTATTAATTCTGATGATATCCTCATGTTGGTCCATTGTAGCGTTGCCGATAGTGACCGTGTATTAATTCTGATGATATCCTCATGTTGGTCCATTGTAGCGTTGCCGATAGTGACCGTGTATTAATTCTGATGATATCCTCATGTTGGTCCATTGTAGCGTTGCCGATAGTGACCGTGTATTAATTCTGATGATATCCTCATGTTGGTCCATTGTAGCGTTGCCGATAGTGACCGTGTATTAATTCTGATGATATCTTCATGTTGGTCCATTGTAGCGTTGCCGATAGTGACCGTGTGTATTAATTCTGATGATATCCTCATGTTGGTCCATTGTAGCGTTGCCGATAGTGACCGTGTATTAATTCTGATGATATCCTCATGTTGGTCCATTGTAGCGTTGCCGATAGTGACTGTGTATTAATTCTGATGATATCCTCATGTTGGTCCATTGTAGCGTTGCCGATAGTGACCGTGTATTAATTCTGATGATATCCTCATGTTGGTCCATTGTAGCGTTGCCGATAGTGACCGTGTATTAATTCTGATGATATCCTCATGTTGGTCCATTGTAGCGTTGCCGATAGTGACCGTGTATTAATTCTGATGATATCCTCATGTTGGTCCATTGTAGCGTTGCCGATAGTGACCGTGTATTAATTCTGATGATATCTTCATGTTGGTCCATTGTAGCGTTGCCGATAGTGACCGTGTATTAATTCTGATGATATCTTCATGTTGGTCCATTGTAGTGTTGCCGATAGTGACCGTGTATTAATTCTGATGATATCCTCATGTTGGTCCATTGTAGTGTTGCCGATAGTGACCGTGTATTAATTCTGATGATATCCTCATGTTGGTCCATTGTAGTGTTGCCGATAGTGACCGTGTATTAATTCTGATGATATCCTCATGTTGGTCCATTGTAGTGTTGCCGATAGTGACCGTGTATTAATTCTGATGATATCCTCATGTTGGTCCATTGTAGTGTTGCCGATAGTGACCGTGTGTATTGATTCTAGGGGCGGCAGGTAGCCTAGTGGTTAGAGCGTTGGGCCAGTAACCGAAAGGTTTCTGGATCAAATCCCAGGTAAAAACAAGGTAACAAGGTAAAAATCGTTCTGCCCCTGAACAAGGCTGTTGTACCCGCTGTTCCCCTGTAGGCCGTCATTGTAAATACGAATTTGTTCTTAACTGACTTGCCCAGTTAAATAAAAGTTAAATAAAGGTTAAATAAAAATAAAATAAGTAAAAAATATTATCATGTTGGTCCATTGGCCTATAGTGACTGAGTGTACATCCCAAATGCCCTATATAGTCCTAGTCCTACTTTTGACCAGAGCCTTATGGTACAGAGGGCACCTTATTCACTATGTAGGGCCCATAGGGGCCTCCGTTCAAAAGTAAGGCACTATATAAGCAATAGGATGCCATTTGAGACATGACCTGTCCCTCTGTCTGTTCCCAGTGACCCCCTGTCGCAGTTTGATGATGTCATGCTGGACGCGGTGCTGGTGCCTGCCCTGAGGTTCTGTGGGCAGCCCGCCCGCTGGACAGGCAACTCCACCTCTCACAAGGTGCACACACACACACACACACACACACTGTTAAACCTGTGGAGCCACCACGTATAGACAGTAGAATGATACAACTCTTGTTCATATGGTCTATTGTTTGGTGAGTGGAGGAGAAATGATACAACATAAAAAAACAGCATATTATCTCTCCCTCCTCCCTCCCAATCTCCTTCTTCATCCTCCTCTCAACCCTCCTCTCTCTCTCTCCCTCCTCCCTCCCAATCTCCTTCTTCATCCTCCTCTAAAACCTCTTCAATCAATCAATCAAGTTTATTTTATATAGCCCTTCGTACATCAGCTAATATCTCGAAGTGCTGTACAGAAACCCAGCCTAAAACCCCAAACAGCTAGCAATGCAGGTGTAGAAGCACGGTGGCTAGGAAAAACTCCCTAGAAAGGCCAAAACCTAGGAAGAAACCTAGAGAGGAACCAGGCTATGAGGGGTGGCCAGTCCTCTTCTGGCTGTGCCGGGTGGAGATTATAACAGAACTATGCCAAGATGTTCAAAAATGTTCATAAGTGACAAGCATGGTCAAATAATAATCATGAATAATTTTCAGTTGGCTTTTCATAGCCGATCATTAAGAGTTGAAAAACAACAGGTCTGGGACAGGTGGCGGTTCCATAACCGCAGGCAGAACAGTTGAAACTGGAATAGCAGCAAGGCCAGGCGGACTGGGGACAGCAAGGAGTCACCACGCCCGGTAGTCCCGACGTATGGTCCTAGGGCTCAGGTCCTCCGAGAGAAAGAAAGAGAGAAGGAGAAAATTAGAGAGAGCCAAGATTTTCAAAATGTTCATAAATGACAAGCATGGTCAAATAATAATCAGGAATAAATCTCAGTTGGCTTTTCATAGCCGATCATTAAGAGTTGAAAACAGCAGGTCTGGGACAGGTAGGGGTTCCGTAACCGCAGGCAGAACAGTTGAAACTGGAATAGCAGCAAGGCCAGGCGGACTGGGGACAGCAAGGAGGCATCTTCTCTCTCTCTCCCTCCTCCCTCCCAATCTCCTTCTTCATCCTCCTCTAAAACCTCTTCTCTCTCTCTCCCTCCTCCCTCCCAATCTCCTCCATCCTCCTCTAAAACCTCTTCTCTCTCTCTCCCTCCTCCTCCCTCCCAATCTCCTTCTTCATCCTCCTCTAAAACCTATTCTCTCTCTCTCTCCCTCCTCCCTCCCAATCTCCTTCTTCATCCTCCTCTAAAACCTCTTCTCTCTCTCTCCCTCCTCCCTCCCAATCTCCTTCTCTATCCTCCTCTCAACCCTCCTCTCTCTCTCTCTCCCTCCTCCCTCCCAATCTCCTTCTTCATCCTCCTCTAAAACCTCTTCTCTCTCTCTCCCTCCTCCCTCCCAATCTCCTTCTTCATCCTCCTCTAAAACCTCTTCTCTCTCTCTCCCTCCTCCCTCCCAATCTCCTTCTCCATCCTCCTCTCAACCCTCCTCTCCCCCTCTCTCTCCTCCCAGGGGGAGGTGGGTATCAGCGCCAGAGTAACGTTTGAGGCCCTGTCAGGAGAGCGAGCCAGTTCAGACATGGAGGTGCAGAACGAGGGCAGTACAGCAGTCTACTACAGCTGGCAGCGCCTGGCTGTACCACACAGCTTCCCTGACGCCAGGACACACACACACACACAGCACTTCTACTTCAACACCTCCACAGGTACACACACACACACACACACTGCACATGTACGCTCAGACACACTATGTACGTACACACACGCTGTGTTTTTGTTCACACAGCTGGCAGCATTTACGTCAATGCATGTCATAATTACAACCTGCTTTGTCCTTTCTCTTTCTCTGTCCCTCTCTCCCCCCCATTCCTCTCTCCTTCTCCCCTCCCCATCTCTCTCTCTCTCTCACTCCCCTTCTCCCCCCCATCCCAATCTCCTTCTCCCCTCCCCATCTCTCTCTCTCTCTCTCTCCTTCTCCCCTCCCTCTCTCTCTCCTTCTCCCCTCCCCCTCTCTCTCTCCTTCTCCCCTCCCCCTCTCTCTCTCTCTCTCCTTCTCCCCTCCCCATCTCTCTCTGTCTCTCTCTATCTATGTCTGTACCAGGTGTGATTCTACCAGGTGACAGCAAGCGTGTAGAGTTTATATTTAAGTCGGAGGTCCCAGGCATCAGGACAGAGGTGTGGCGTCTCAACACACACCCTGTCCTGCTGGGCGGAGCCTCCATCCAGGTGACACTGAGGGGCGTGGCTCTCTACCAGGACAAGACCGCCGACCAGAGACACGCCCTGGAGGTCTGTGTCGGGAGGGAGGGTGGGTGGGTGGGAGTGAGGGGAGGGAGGGTGGGAGTAGGGGGAGGGAGGGTGGAGAGGGAGGGCGGGTGTGTGAGGAGGGAGGGTGGGTGTTGGGAGGGGGTGTGTTGGGAAGGAGGGGGAAGGGAGGGAGTGTGGGGGGAGGACTGTGTGTGTGTGGGGAGAGGGAGGGAGGTTGTGGGGAGGGGGGGGGGTGTGAGGAGGAAGGGTGTGTGTGGGGAGGGAGGGAGGGTGTGGGGAGGGAGGGAGGGTGTGTGTGTGGGGAGGGAGGGAGGGTGTGGGGAGGGAGTGTGTGTGAGAAGGGAGGGTATGTGTGGGGAGGTCTGTGTGTGTGTGGGGAGGGAGGGGGTGTGTGGGGAGGGAGGGAATGTGTGAGGAGGGAGGGTGTGAGGAGGGAGGGAGGGTGTGGGGAGGGTGTGTGTGAGGAGGGAGGGAGTGTGTGAGGAGGGAGGAGGGTGTGAGGAGGGAGGGTGTG
>NW_024060844.1:0-20139 GCF_016432855.1 Salvelinus namaycush
CAATTTCATGCTTGAAACTCGCTGAAATTGGTTCCTATCCTCTAGTTTAAGCAGTACTGCAAAAAAATTCACTAACAGAGTGCATTAAACACGATTTAGAGCTTGTTTAAGGAAAAGTGTTTTTTTTCAATTTCATGCTTGAAACTCGCTGAAATTGGTTCCTATCCTCTAGTTTAAGCAGTACTGCAAAAAAATTCACTAACAGAGTGCATTAAACACGATTTAGAGCTTGTTTAAGGAAAAGTGTTTTTTTTTCAATTTCATGCTTGAAACTCGCTGAAATTGGTTCCTATCCTCTAGTTTAAGCAGTACTGCAAAAAAATTCACTAACAGAGTGCATTAAACACGATTTAGAGCTTGTTTAAGGAAAAGTGTTTTTTTTCAATTTCATGCTTGAAACTCGCTGAAATTGGTTCCTATCCTCTAGTTTAAGCAGTACTGCAAAAAAATTCACTAACAGAGTGCATTAAACACGATTTAGAGCTTGTTTAAGGAAAAGTGTTTTTTTTCAATTTCATGCTTGAAACTCGCTGAAATTGGTTCCTATCCTCTAGTTTAAGCAGTACTGCAAAAAAATTCACTAACAGAGTGCATTAAACACGATTTAGAGCTTGTTTAAGGAAAAGTGTTTTTTTTCAATTTCATGCTTGAAACTCGCTGAAATTGGTTCCTATCCTCTAGTTTAAGCAGTACTGCAAAAAAATTCACTAACAGAGTGCATTAAACACGATTTAGAGCTTGTTTAAGGAAAAGTGTTTTTTTTCAATTTCATGCTTGAAACTCGCTGAAATTGGTTCCTATCCTCTAGTTTAAGCAGTACTGCAAAAAAATTCACTAACAGAGTGCATTAAACACGATTTAGAGCTTGTTTAAGGAAAAGTGTTTTTTTTCAATTTCATGCTTGAAACTCGCTGAAATTGGTTCCTATCCTCTAGTTTAAGCAGTACTGCAAAAAAATTCACTAACAGAGTGCATTAAACACGATTTAGAGCTTGTTTAAGGAAAAGTGTTTTTTTTTCAATTTCATGCTTGAAACTCGCTGAAATTGGTTCCTATCCTCTAGTTTAAGCAGTACTGCAAAAAAATTCACTAACAGAGTGCATTAAACACGATTTAGAGCTTGTTTAAGGAAAAGTGTTTTTTTTCAATTTCATGCTTGAAACTCGCTGAAATTGGTTCCTATCCTCTAGTTTAAGCAGTACTGCAAAAAAATTCACTAACAGAGTGCATTAAACACGATTTAGAGCTTGTTTAAGGAAAAGTGTTTTTTTTCAATTTCATGCTTGAAACTCGCTGAAATTGGTTCCTATCCTCTAGTTTAAGCAGTACTGCAAAAAAATTCACTAACAGAGTGCATTAAACACGATTTAGAGCTTGTTTAAGGAAAAGTGTTTTTTTTTCAATTTCATGCTTGAAACTCGCTGAAATTGGTTCCTATCCTCTAGTTTAAGCAGTACTGCAAAAAAATTCACTAACAGAGTGCATTAAACACGATTTAGAGCTTGTTTAAGGAAAAGTGTTTTTTTTCAATTTCATGCTTGAAACTCGCTGAAATTGGTTCCTATCCTCTAGTTTAAGCAGTACTGCAAAAAAATTCACTAACAGAGTGCATTAAACACGATTTAGAGCTTGTTTAAGGAAAAGTGTTTTTTTTCAATTTCATGCTTGAAACTCGCTGAAATTGGTTCCTATCCTCTAGTTTAAGCAGTACTGCAAAAAAATTCACTAACAGAGTGCATTAAACACGATTTAGAGCTTGTTTAAGGAAAAGTGTTTTTTTTCAATTTCATGCTTGAAACTCGCTGAAATTGGTTCCTATCCTCTAGTTTAAGCAGTACTGCAAAAAAATTCACTAACAGAGTGCATTAAACACGATTTAGAGCTTGTTTAAGGAAAAGTGTTTTTTTTCAATTTCATGCTTGAAACTCGCTGAAATTGGTTCCTATCCTCTAGTTTAAGCAGTACTGCAAAAAAATTCACTAACAGAGTGCATTAAACACGATTTAGAGCTTGTTTAAGGAAAAGTGTTTTTTTTCAATTTCATGCTTGAAACTCGCTGAAATTGGTTCCTATCCTCTAGTTTAAGCAGTACTGCAAAAAAATTCACTAACAGAGTGCATTAAACACGATTTAGAGCTTGTTTAAGGAAAAGTGTTTTTTTTCAATTTCATGCTTGAAACTCGCTGAAATTGGTTCCTATCCTCTAGTTTAAGCAGTACTGCAAAAAAATTCACTAACAGAGTGCATTAAACACGATTTAGAGCTTGTTTAAGGAAAAGTGTTTTTTTTCAATTTCATGCTTGAAACTCGCTGAAATTGGTTCCTATCCTCTAGTTTAAGCAGTACTGCAAAAAAATTCACTAACAGAGTGCATTAAACACGATTTAGAGCTTGTTTAAGGAAAAGTGTTTTTTTTCAATTTCATGCTTGAAACTCGCTGAAATTGGTTCCTATCCTCTAGTTTAAGCAGTACTGCAAAAAAATTCACTAACAGAGTGCATTAAACACGATTTAGAGCTTGTTTAAGGAAAAGTGTTTTTTTTCAATTTCATGCTTGAAACTCGCTGAAATTGGTTCCTATCCTCTAGTTTAAGCAGTACTGCAAAAAAATTCACTAACAGAGTGCATTAAACACGATTTAGAGCTTGTTTAAGGAAAAGTGTTTTTTTTTCAATTTCATGCTTGAAACTCGCTGAAATTGGTTCCTATCCTCTAGTTTAAGCAGTACTGCAAAAAAATTCACTAACAGAGTGCATTAAACACGATTTAGAGCTTGTTTAAGGAAAAGTGTTTTTTTTCAATTTCATGCTTGAAACTCGCTGAAATTGGTTCCTATCCTCTAGTTTAAGCAGTACTGCAAAAAAATTCACTAACAGAGTGCATTAAACACGATTTAGAGCTTGTTTAAGGAAAAGTGTTTTTTTTCAATTTCATGCTTGAAACTCGCTGAAATTGGTTCCTATCCTCTAGTTTAAGCAGTACTGCAAAAAAATTCACTAACAGAGTGCATTAAACACGATTTAGAGCTTGTTTAAGGAAAAGTGTTTTTTTTCAATTTCATGCTTGAAACTCGCTGAAATTGGTTCCTATCCTCTAGTTTAAGCAGTACTGCAAAAAAATTCACTAACAGAGTGCATTAAACACGATTTAGAGCTTGTTTAAGGAAAAGTGTTTTTTTTCAATTTCATGCTTGAAACTCGCTGAAATTGGTTCCTATCCTCTAGTTTAAGCAGTACTGCAAAAAAATTCACTAACAGAGTGCATTAAACACGATTTAGAGCTTGTTTAAGGAAAAGTGTTTTTTTTCAATTTCATGCTTGAAACTCGCTGAAATTGGTTCCTATCCTCTAGTTTAAGCAGTACTGCAAAAAAATTCACTAACAGAGTGCATTAAACACGATTTAGAGCTTGTTTAAGGAAAAGTGTTTTTTTTCAATTTCATGCTTGAAACTCGCTGAAATTGGTTCCTATCCTCTAGTTTAAGCAGTACTGCAAAAAAATTCACTAACAGAGTGCATTAAACACGATTTAGAGCTTGTTTAAGGAAAAGTGTTTTTTTTCAATTTCATGCTTGAAACTCGCTGAAATTGGTTCCTATCCTCTAGTTTAAGCAGTACTGCAAAAAAATTCACTAACAGAGTGCATTAAACACGATTTAGAGCTTGTTTAAGGAAAAGTGTTTTTTTTCAATTTCATGCTTGAAACTCGCTGAAATTGGTTCCTATCCTCTAGTTTAAGCAGTACTGCAAAAAAATTCACTAACAGAGTGCATTAAACACGATTTAGAGCTTGTTTAAGGAAAAGTGTTTTTTTTCAATTTCATGCTTGAAACTCGCTGAAATTGGTTCCTATCCTCTAGTTTAAGCAGTACTGCAAAAAAATTCACTAACAGAGTGCATTAAACACGATTTAGAGCTTGTTTAAGGAAAAGTGTTTTTTTTCAATTTCATGCTTGAAACTCGCTGAAATTGGTTCCTATCCTCTAGTTTAAGCAGTACTGCAAAAAAATTCACTAACAGAGTGCATTAAACACGATTTAGAGCTTGTTTAAGGAAAAGTGTTTTTTTTCAATTTCATGCTTGAAACTCGCTGAAATTGGTTCCTATCCTCTAGTTTAAGCAGTACTGCAAAAAAATTCACTAACAGAGTGCATTAAACACGATTTAGAGCTTGTTTAAGGAAAAGTGTTTTTTTTCAATTTCATGCTTGAAACTCGCTGAAATTGGTTCCTATCCTCTAGTTTAAGCAGTACTGCAAAAAAATTCACTAACAGAGTGCATTAAACACGATTTAGAGCTTGTTTAAGGAAAAGTGTTTTTTTTCAATTTCATGCTTGAAACTCGCTGAAATTGGTTCCTATCCTCTAGTTTAAGCAGTACTGCAAAAAAATTCACTAACAGAGTGCATTAAACACGATTTAGAGCTTGTTTAAGGAAAAGTGTTTTTTTTCAATTTCATGCTTGAAACTCGCTGAAATTGGTTCCTATCCTCTAGTTTAAGCAGTACTGCAAAAAAATTCACTAACAGAGTGCATTAAACACGATTTAGAGCTTGTTTAAGGAAAAGTGTTTTTTTTCAATTTCATGCTTGAAACTCGCTGAAATTGGTTCCTATCCTCTAGTTTAAGCAGTACTGCAAAAAAATTCACTAACAGAGTGCATTAAACACGATTTAGAGCTTGTTTAAGGAAAAGTGTTTTTTTTCAATTTCATGCTTGAAACTCGCTGAAATTGGTTCCTATCCTCTAGTTTAAGCAGTACTGCAAAAAAATTCACTAACAGAGTGCATTAAACACGATTTAGAGCTTGTTTAAGGAAAAGTGTTTTTTTTCAATTTCATGCTTGAAACTCGCTGAAATTGGTTCCTATCCTCTAGTTTAAGCAGTACTGCAAAAAAATTCACTAACAGAGTGCATTAAACACGATTTAGAGCTTGTTTAAGGAAAAGTGTTTTTTTTCAATTTCATGCTTGAAACTCGCTGAAATTGGTTCCTATCCTCTAGTTTAAGCAGTACTGCAAAAAAATTCACTAACAGAGTGCATTAAACACGATTTAGAGCTTGTTTAAGGAAAAGTGTTTTTTTTCAATTTCATGCTTGAAACTCGCTGAAATTGGTTCCTATCCTCTAGTTTAAGCAGTACTGCAAAAAAATTCACTAACAGAGTGCATTAAACACGATTTAGAGCTTGTTTAAGGAAAAGTGTTTTTTTTCAATTTCATGCTTGAAACTCGCTGAAATTGGTTCCTATCCTCTAGTTTAAGCAGTACTGCAAAAAAATTCACTAACAGAGTGCATTAAACACGATTTAGAGCTTGTTTAAGGAAAAGTGTTTTTTTTCAATTTCATGCTTGAAACTCGCTGAAATTGGTTCCTATCCTCTAGTTTAAGCAGTACTGCAAAAAAATTCACTAACAGAGTGCATTAAACACGATTTAGAGCTTGTTTAAGGAAAAGTGTTTTTTTTCAATTTCATGCTTGAAACTCGCTGAAATTGGTTCCTATCCTCTAGTTTAAGCAGTACTGCAAAAAAATTCACTAACAGAGTGCATTAAACACGATTTAGAGCTTGTTTAAGGAAAAGTGTTTTTTTTCAATTTCATGCTTGAAACTCGCTGAAATTGGTTCCTATCCTCTAGTTTAAGCAGTACTGCAAAAAAATTCACTAACAGAGTGCATTAAACACGATTTAGAGCTTGTTTAAGGAAAAGTGTTTTTTTTCAATTTCATGCTTGAAACTCGCTGAAATTGGTTCCTATCCTCTAGTTTAAGCAGTACTGCAAAAAAATTCACTAACAGAGTGCATTAAACACGATTTAGAGCTTGTTTAAGGAAAAGTGTTTTTTTTTCAATTTCATGCTTGAAACTCGCTGAAATTGGTTCCTATCCTCTAGTTTAAGCAGTACTGCAAAAAAATTCACTAACAGAGTGCATTAAACACGATTTAGAGCTTGTTTAAGGAAAAGTGTTTTTTTTCAATTTCATGCTTGAAACTCGCTGAAATTGGTTCCTATCCTCTAGTTTAAGCAGTACTGCAAAAAAATTCACTAACAGAGTGCATTAAACACGATTTAGAGCTTGTTTAAGGAAAAGTGTTTTTTTTCAATTTCATGCTTGAAACTCGCTGAAATTGGTTCCTATCCTCTAGTTTAAGCAGTACTGCAAAAAAATTCACTAACAGAGTGCATTAAACACGATTTAGAGCTTGTTTAAGGAAAAGTGTTTTTTTTTCAATTTCATGCTTGAAACTCGCTGAAATTGGTTCCTATCCTCTAGTTTAAGCAGTACTGCAAAAAAATTCACTAACAGAGTGCATTAAACACGATTTAGAGCTTGTTTAAGGAAAAGTGTTTTTTTTCAATTTCATGCTTGAAACTCGCTGAAATTGGTTCCTATCCTCTAGTTTAAGCAGTACTGCAAAAAAATTCACTAACAGAGTGCATTAAACACGATTTAGAGCTTGTTTAAGGAAAAGTGTTTTTTTTCAATTTCATGCTTGAAACTCGCTGAAATTGGTTCCTATCCTCTAGTTTAAGCAGTACTGCAAAAAAATTCACTAACAGAGTGCATTAAACACGATTTAGAGCTTGTTTAAGGAAAAGTGTTTTTTTTCAATTTCATGCTTGAAACTCGCTGAAATTGGTTCCTATCCTCTAGTTTAAGCAGTACTGCAAAAAAATTCACTAACAGAGTGCATTAAACACGATTTAGAGCTTGTTTAAGGAAAAGTGTTTTTTTTCAATTTCATGCTTGAAACTCGCTGAAATTGGTTCCTATCCTCTAGTTTAAGCAGTACTGCAAAAAAATTCACTAACAGAGTGCATTAAACACGATTTAGAGCTTGTTTAAGGAAAAGTGTTTTTTTTCAATTTCATGCTTGAAACTCGCTGAAATTGGTTCCTATCCTCTAGTTTAAGCAGTACTGCAAAAAAATTCACTAACAGAGTGCATTAAACACGATTTAGAGCTTGTTTAAGGAAAAGTGTTTTTTTTTCAATTTCATGCTTGAAACTCGCTGAAATTGGTTCCTATCCTCTAGTTTAAGCAGTACTGCAAAAAAATTCACTAACAGAGTGCATTAAACACGATTTAGAGCTTGTTTAAGGAAAAGTGTTTTTTTTCAATTTCATGCTTGAAACTCGCTGAAATTGGTTCCTATCCTCTAGTTTAAGCAGTACTGCAAAAAAATTCACTAACAGAGTGCATTAAACACGATTTAGAGCTTGTTTAAGGAAAAGTGTTTTTTTTCAATTTCATGCTTGAAACTCGCTGAAATTGGTTCCTATCCTCTAGTTTAAGCAGTACTGCAAAAAAATTCACTAACAGAGTGCATTAAACACGATTTAGAGCTTGTTTAAGGAAAAGTGTTTTTTTTCAATTTCATGCTTGAAACTCGCTGAAATTGGTTCCTATCCTCTAGTTTAAGCAGTACTGCAAAAAAATTCACTAACAGAGTGCATTAAACACGATTTAGAGCTTGTTTAAGGAAAAGTGTTTTTTTTCAATTTCATGCTTGAAACTCGCTGAAATTGGTTCCTATCCTCTAGTTTAAGCAGTACTGCAAAAAAATTCACTAACAGAGTGCATTAAACACGATTTAGAGCTTGTTTAAGGAAAAGTGTTTTTTTTCAATTTCATGCTTGAAACTCGCTGAAATTGGTTCCTATCCTCTAGTTTAAGCAGTACTGCAAAAAAATTCACTAACAGAGTGCATTAAACACGATTTAGAGCTTGTTTAAGGAAAAGTGTTTTTTTTCAATTTCATGCTTGAAACTCGCTGAAATTGGTTCCTATCCTCTAGTTTAAGCAGTACTGCAAAAAAATTCACTAACAGAGTGCATTAAACACGATTTAGAGCTTGTTTAAGGAAAAGTGTTTTTTTTCAATTTCATGCTTGAAACTCGCTGAAATTGGTTCCTATCCTCTAGTTTAAGCAGTACTGCAAAAAAATTCACTAACAGAGTGCATTAAACACGATTTAGAGCTTGTTTAAGGAAAAGTGTTTTTTTTCAATTTCATGCTTGAAACTCGCTGAAATTGGTTCCTATCCTCTAGTTTAAGCAGTACTGCAAAAAAATTCACTAACAGAGTGCATTAAACACGATTTAGAGCTTGTTTAAGGAAAAGTGTTTTTTTTCAATTTCATGCTTGAAACTCGCTGAAATTGGTTCCTATCCTCTAGTTTAAGCAGTACTGCAAAAAAATTCACTAACAGAGTGCATTAAACACGATTTAGAGCTTGTTTAAGGAAAAGTGTTTTTTTTTCAATTTCATGCTTGAAACTCGCTGAAATTGGTTCCTATCCTCTAGTTTAAGCAGTACTGCAAAAAAATTCACTAACAGAGTGCATTAAACACGATTTAGAGCTTGTTTAAGGAAAAGTGTTTTTTTTCAATTTCATGCTTGAAACTCGCTGAAATTGGTTCCTATCCTCTAGTTTAAGCAGTACTGCAAAAAAATTCACTAACAGAGTGCATTAAACACGATTTAGAGCTTGTTTAAGGAAAAGTGTTTTTTTTCAATTTCATGCTTGAAACTCGCTGAAATTGGTTCCTATCCTCTAGTTTAAGCAGTACTGCAAAAAAATTCACTAACAGAGTGCATTAAACACGATTTAGAGCTTGTTTAAGGAAAAGTGTTTTTTTTCAATTTCATGCTTGAAACTCGCTGAAATTGGTTCCTATCCTCTAGTTTAAGCAGTACTGCAAAAAAATTCACTAACAGAGTGCATTAAACACGATTTAGAGCTTGTTTAAGGAAAAGTGTTTTTTTTCAATTTCATGCTTGAAACTCGCTGAAATTGGTTCCTATCCTCTAGTTTAAGCAGTACTGCAAAAAAATTCACTAACAGAGTGCATTAAACACGATTTAGAGCTTGTTTAAGGAAAAGTGTTTTTTTTCAATTTCATGCTTGAAACTCGCTGAAATTGGTTCCTATCCTCTAGTTTAAGCAGTACTGCAAAAAAATTCACTAACAGAGTGCATTAAACACGATTTAGAGCTTGTTTAAGGAAAAGTGTTTTTTTTCAATTTCATGCTTGAAACTCGCTGAAATTGGTTCCTATCCTCTAGTTTAAGCAGTACTGCAAAAAAATTCACTAACAGAGTGCATTAAACACGATTTAGAGCTTGTTTAAGGAAAAGTGTTTTTTTTCAATTTCATGCTTGAAACTCGCTGAAATTGGTTCCTATCCTCTAGTTTAAGCAGTACTGCAAAAAAATTCACTAACAGAGTGCATTAAACACGATTTAGAGCTTGTTTAAGGAAAAGTGTTTTTTTTCAATTTCATGCTTGAAACTCGCTGAAATTGGTTCCTATCCTCTAGTTTAAGCAGTACTGCAAAAAAATTCACTAACAGAGTGCATTAAACACGATTTAGAGCTTGTTTAAGGAAAAGTGTTTTTTTTCAATTTCATGCTTGAAACTCGCTGAAATTGGTTCCTATCCTCTAGTTTAAGCAGTACTGCAAAAAAATTCACTAACAGAGTGCATTAAACACGATTTAGAGCTTGTTTAAGGAAAAGTGTTTTTTTTCAATTTCATGCTTGAAACTCGCTGAAATTGGTTCCTATCCTCTAGTTTAAGCAGTACTGCAAAAAAATTCACTAACAGAGTGCATTAAACACGATTTAGAGCTTGTTTAAGGAAAAGTGTTTTTTTTCAATTTCATGCTTGAAACTCGCTGAAATTGGTTCCTATCCTCTAGTTTAAGCAGTACTGCAAAAAAATTCACTAACAGAGTGCATTAAACACGATTTAGAGCTTGTTTAAGGAAAAGTGTTTTTTTTCAATTTCATGCTTGAAACTCGCTGAAATTGGTTCCTATCCTCTAGTTTAAGCAGTACTGCAAAAAAATTCACTAACAGAGTGCATTAAACACGATTTAGAGCTTGTTTAAGGAAAAGTGTTTTTTTTCAATTTCATGCTTGAAACTCGCTGAAATTGGTTCCTATCCTCTAGTTTAAGCAGTACTGCAAAAAAATTCACTAACAGAGTGCATTAAACACGATTTAGAGCTTGTTTAAGGAAAAGTGTTTTTTTTCAATTTCATGCTTGAAACTCGCTGAAATTGGTTCCTATCCTCTAGTTTAAGCAGTACTGCAAAAAAATTCACTAACAGAGTGCATTAAACACGATTTAGAGCTTGTTTAAGGAAAAGTGTTTTTTTTCAATTTCATGCTTGAAACTCGCTGAAATTGGTTCCTATCCTCTAGTTTAAGCAGTACTGCAAAAAAATTCACTAACAGAGTGCATTAAACACGATTTAGAGCTTGTTTAAGGAAAAGTGTTTTTTTTCAATTTCATGCTTGAAACTCGCTGAAATTGGTTCCTATCCTCTAGTTTAAGCAGTACTGCAAAAAAATTCACTAACAGAGTGCATTAAACACGATTTAGAGCTTGTTTAAGGAAAAGTGTTTTTTTTCAATTTCATGCTTGAAACTCGCTGAAATTGGTTCCTATCCTCTAGTTTAAGCAGTACTGCAAAAAAATTCACTAACAGAGTGCATTAAACACGATTTAGAGCTTGTTTAAGGAAAAGTGTTTTTTTTCAATTTCATGCTTGAAACTCGCTGAAATTGGTTCCTATCCTCTAGTTTAAGCAGTACTGCAAAAAAATTCACTAACAGAGTGCATTAAACACGATTTAGAGCTTGTTTAAGGAAAAGTGTTTTTTTTCAATTTCATGCTTGAAACTCGCTGAAATTGGTTCCTATCCTCTAGTTTAAGCAGTACTGCAAAAAAATTCACTAACAGAGTGCATTAAACACGATTTAGAGCTTGTTTAAGGAAAAGTGTTTTTTTTCAATTTCATGCTTGAAACTCGCTGAAATTGGTTCCTATCCTCTAGTTTAAGCAGTACTGCAAAAAAATTCACTAACAGAGTGCATTAAACACGATTTAGAGCTTGTTTAAGGAAAAGTGTTTTTTTTCAATTTCATGCTTGAAACTCGCTGAAATTGGTTCCTATCCTCTAGTTTAAGCAGTACTGCAAAAAAATTCACTAACAGAGTGCATTAAACACGATTTAGAGCTTGTTTAAGGAAAAGTGTTTTTTTTCAATTTCATGCTTGAAACTCGCTGAAATTGGTTCCTATCCTCTAGTTTAAGCAGTACTGCAAAAAAATTCACTAACAGAGTGCATTAAACACGATTTAGAGCTTGTTTAAGGAAAAGTGTTTTTTTTCAATTTCATGCTTGAAACTCGCTGAAATTGGTTCCTATCCTCTAGTTTAAGCAGTACTGCAAAAAAATTCACTAACAGAGTGCATTAAACACGATTTAGAGCTTGTTTAAGGAAAAGTGTTTTTTTTCAATTTCATGCTTGAAACTCGCTGAAATTGGTTCCTATCCTCTAGTTTAAGCAGTACTGCAAAAAAATTCACTAACAGAGTGCATTAAACACGATTTAGAGCTTGTTTAAGGAAAAGTGTTTTTTTTCAATTTCATGCTTGAAACTCGCTGAAATTGGTTCCTATCCTCTAGTTTAAGCAGTACTGCAAAAAAATTCACTAACAGAGTGCATTAAACACGATTTAGAGCTTGTTTAAGGAAAAGTGTTTTTTTTCAATTTCATGCTTGAAACTCGCTGAAATTGGTTCCTATCCTCTAGTTTAAGCAGTACTGCAAAAAAATTCACTAACAGAGTGCATTAAACACGATTTAGAGCTTGTTTAAGGAAAAGTGTTTTTTTTCAATTTCATGCTTGAAACTCGCTGAAATTGGTTCCTATCCTCTAGTTTAAGCAGTACTGCAAAAAAATTCACTAACAGAGTGCATTAAACACGATTTAGAGCTTGTTTAAGGAAAAGTGTTTTTTTTCAATTTCATGCTTGAAACTCGCTGAAATTGGTTCCTATCCTCTAGTTTAAGCAGTACTGCAAAAAAATTCACTAACAGAGTGCATTAAACACGATTTAGAGCTTGTTTAAGGAAAAGTGTTTTTTTTCAATTTCATGCTTGAAACTCGCTGAAATTGGTTCCTATCCTCTAGTTTAAGCAGTACTGCAAAAAAATTCACTAACAGAGTGCATTAAACACGATTTAGAGCTTGTTTAAGGAAAAGTGTTTTTTTTCAATTTCATGCTTGAAACTCGCTGAAATTGGTTCCTATCCTCTAGTTTAAGCAGTACTGCAAAAAAATTCACTAACAGAGTGCATTAAACACGATTTAGAGCTTGTTTAAGGAAAAGTGTTTTTTTTCAATTTCATGCTTGAAACTCGCTGAAATTGGTTCCTATCCTCTAGTTTAAGCAGTACTGCAAAAAAATTCACTAACAGAGTGCATTAAACACGATTTAGAGCTTGTTTAAGGAAAAGTGTTTTTTTTCAATTTCATGCTTGAAACTCGCTGAAATTGGTTCCTATCCTCTAGTTTAAGCAGTACTGCAAAAAAATTCACTAACAGAGTGCATTAAACACGATTTAGAGCTTGTTTAAGGAAAAGTGTTTTTTTTCAATTTCATGCTTGAAACTCGCTGAAATTGGTTCCTATCCTCTAGTTTAAGCAGTACTGCAAAAAAATTCACTAACAGAGTGCATTAAACACGATTTAGAGCTTGTTTAAGGAAAAGTGTTTTTTTTCAATTTCATGCTTGAAACTCGCTGAAATTGGTTCCTATCCTCTAGTTTAAGCAGTACTGCAAAAAAATTCACTAACAGAGTGCATTAAACACGATTTAGAGCTTGTTTAAGGAAAAGTGTTTTTTTTTCAATTTCATGCTTGAAACTCGCTGAAATTGGTTCCTATCCTCTAGTTTAAGCAGTACTGCAAAAAAATTCACTAACAGAGTGCATTAAACACGATTTAGAGCTTGTTTAAGGAAAAGTGTTTTTTTTTCAATTTCATGCTTGAAACTCGCTGAAATTGGTTCCTATCCTCTAGTTTAAGCAGTACTGCAAAAAAATTCACTAACAGAGTGCATTAAACACGATTTAGAGCTTGTTTAAGGAAAAGTGTTTTTTTTCAATTTCATGCTTGAAACTCGCTGAAATTGGTTCCTATCCTCTAGTTTAAGCAGTACTGCAAAAAAATTCACTAACAGAGTGCATTAAACACGATTTAGAGCTTGTTTAAGGAAAAGTGTTTTTTTTTCAATTTCATGCTTGAAACTCGCTGAAATTGGTTCCTATCCTCTAGTTTAAGCAGTACTGCAAAAAAATTCACTAACAGAGTGCATTAAACACGATTTAGAGCTTGTTTA
The DNA here is from genome assembly GCF_016432855.1 of Salvelinus namaycush. Lineage (NCBI taxonomy): Eukaryota > Metazoa > Chordata > Actinopteri > Salmoniformes > Salmonidae > Salvelinus > Salvelinus namaycush. Next base: position 13,202 of record NW_024060844.1, read on the forward strand.
AGGAAAAGTGTTTTTTTTCAATTTCATGCTTGAAACTCGCTGAAATTGGTTCCTATCCTCTAGTTTAAGCAGTACTGCAAAAAAATTCACTAACAGAGTGCATTAAACACGATTTAGAGCTTGTTTAAGGAAAAGTGTTTTTTTTTCAATTTCATGCTTGAAACTCGCTGAAATTGGTTCCTATCCTCTAGTTTAAGCAGTACTGCAAAAAAATTCACTAACAGAGTGCATTAAACACGATTTAGAGCTTGTTTAAGGAAAAGTGTTTTTTTTTCAATTTCATGCTTGAAACTCGCTGAAATTGGTTCCTATCCTCTAGTTTAAGCAGTACTGCAAAAAAATTCACTAACAGAGTGCATTAAACACGATTAGATCTTGTTTAACCTGTTGGGGATGAGGCGCTGTTTAGGCTATTTATGCTAATTGGGTACTTTTTTTAAACGGCTTCCCACAAAATCCTTGATCGTACATATGCATATTATTATTATTATGGATAGAAAACAGTCTATAGTTTCTATAGGAGTTGAAATTTTGTCTCTAAGTGGAACAGAGCCCATTCTACAGCAATTTCCCTGACATGGATTCAGATTTCAGAAATGTTGGCCACTGTTCTGAAGTCAGTTAAAAGGGCACTGATTTGCTATGACTATAACGGACACTTCTTACGTCTTCCCCTGGATGCCTTTACGTGATGACGATTCCAATGGGTCGATTGCGCGTTCACAGGCCCTACAAATGAAAAAACCCTGAAGCTAGTCATTCTTTTGGAGCTGCGTCATGCGCCTAGAGGACACCGGCCCGCACCTTTTCCAAGCATTAGTGAAGGGGGTAATATTACTCGGGTCATGTTTCTACTCGTTATGGGAGTTAAAAACATCATAAGGTAGTTAATTTAAAGCGTTTATAGCAATTTATATCCGTTTAGTGCGATTTTGGGACATTTATTTTTGCAACGATGTGAATAGTTGGGCACGCTTTTCAGTTCATCCCGAACGCCGTTGGCATTTCCACATGGCAAGAGGACAGCTTTCCACCAAAAGACGATTTCTCCCAAGAAAGGATCCTTTGCCCAAGATACTGATGGAAGAACAGCTCAAGGTAGGACATTTTTATTATGATAAATCGTGTTTCTGTCGAAACATTTTAGTGGCTTAGGACGCCATGTTTTTTGACGTAGCTTCGCTTGGCGCAAACTGTATTGAAAAGTAAGGATAAATTAAAAAATGTAATAACGCAATTGTATTAAGAATTAAATTGTCTATCAATCCCTGTCCACCCTATATTTTTTAGTCACGTTTATGAGTATTTATGTATAAGAGTAGATCACTGTCTAAGTGGCGCAAGGAAATTTTCTGACCAGCTGAGCTAAATTTCACATTGTATAACCATGATTTTGGTGGCTAAATATAAACATTTGCGATCAAACTGTATATGCATGTTGTAATGTGATGTTACAGGAGTGTCATCGGAAGAATTCTGAGAAGGTTAGTGAAAAAATTAATATCTTTTGGCGATGTTGACTTTTATCGCTCACTTTGGCTAGAATCAATGCTGGGCTGCTATGTGGTATGTGCTATGCTAATATAACGATTTATTGTGTTTTCGCTGTAAGACACTTAGAAAATCTGAAATATTGTCTGTATTCACAGGATCTGTGTCTTTCGATTCGTGTATGCTGTGTATTTTTACGAAATGTTTGATGATTAGTAAGTAGGTAAACACGTTGCTCTAAGTAGTTTTTCTATTCCATTTGTGACGGTGGGTGCAATTGTAACCTATGCCATCTACCTGAAATATGCACTTTTTTCTAACAAAACCTATCCCATACCATAAATATGTTATGTGTAAGGAAAAGTGTTTTTTTTCAATTTCATGCTTGAAACTCGCTGAAATTGGTTCCTATCCTCTAGTTTAAGCAGTACTGCAAAAAAATTCACTAACAGAGTGCATTAAACACGATTTAGAGCTTGTTTAAGGAAAAGTGTTTTTTTTCAATTTCATGCTTGAAACTCGCTGAAATTGGTTCCTATCCTCTAGTTTAAGCAGTACTGCAAAAAAATTCACTAACAGAGTGCATTAAACACGATTTAGAGCTTGTTTAAGGAAAAGTGTTTTTTTTCAATTTCATGCTTGAAACTCGCTGAAATTGGTTCCTATCCTCTAGTTTAAGCAGTACTGCAAAAAAATTCACTAACAGAGTGCATTAAACACGATTTAGAGCTTGTTTAAGGAAAAGTGTTTTTTTTCAATTTCATGCTTGAAACTCGCTGAAATTGGTTCCTATCCTCTAGTTTAAGCAGTACTGCAAAAAAATTCACTAACAGAGTGCATTAAACACGATTTAGAGCTTGTTTAAGGAAAAGTGTTTTTTTTCAATTTCATGCTTGAAACTCGCTGAAATTGGTTCCTATCCTCTAGTTTAAGCAGTACTGCAAAAAAATTCACTAACAGAGTGCATTAAACACGATTTAGAGCTTGTTTAAGGAAAAGTGTTTTTTTTCAATTTCATGCTTGAAACTCGCTGAAATTGGTTCCTATCCTCTAGTTTAAGCAGTACTGCAAAAAAATTCACTAACAGAGTGCATTAAACACGATTTAGAGCTTGTTTAAGGAAAAGTGTTTTTTTTTCAATTTCATGCTTGAAACTCGCTGAAATTGGTTCCTATCCTCTAGTTTAAGCAGTACTGCAAAAAAATTCACTAACAGAGTGCATTAAACACGATTTAGAGCTTGTTTAAGGAAAAGTGTTTTTTTTCAATTTCATGCTTGAAACTCGCTGAAATTGGTTCCTATCCTCTAGTTTAAGCAGTACTGCAAAAAAATTCACTAACAGAGTGCATTAAACACGATTTAGAGCTTGTTTAAGGAAAAGTGTTTTTTTTCAATTTCATGCTTGAAACTCGCTGAAATTGGTTCCTATCCTCTAGTTTAAGCAGTACTGCAAAAAAATTCACTAACAGAGTGCATTAAACACGATTTAGAGCTTGTTTAAGGAAAAGTGTTTTTTTTTCAATTTCATGCTTGAAACTCGCTGAAATTGGTTCCTATCCTCTAGTTTAAGCAGTACTGCAAAAAAATTCACTAACAGAGTGCATTAAACACGATTTAGAGCTTGTTTAAGGAAAAGTGTTTTTTTTCAATTTCATGCTTGAAACTCGCTGAAATTGGTTCCTATCCTCTAGTTTAAGCAGTACTGCAAAAAAATTCACTAACAGAGTGCATTAAACACGATTTAGAGCTTGTTTAAGGAAAAGTGTTTTTTTTCAATTTCATGCTTGAAACTCGCTGAAATTGGTTCCTATCCTCTAGTTTAAGCAGTACTGCAAAAAAATTCACTAACAGAGTGCATTAAACACGATTTAGAGCTTGTTTAAGGAAAAGTGTTTTTTTTTCAATTTCATGCTTGAAACTCGCTGAAATTGGTTCCTATCCTCTAGTTTAAGCAGTACTGCAAAAAAATTCACTAACAGAGTGCATTAAACACGATTTAGAGCTTGTTTAAGGAAAAGTGTTTTTTTTCAATTTCATGCTTGAAACTCGCTGAAATTGGTTCCTATCCTCTAGTTTAAGCAGTACTGCAAAAAAATTCACTAACAGAGTGCATTAAACACGATTTAGAGCTTGTTTAAGGAAAAGTGTTTTTTTTCAATTTCATGCTTGAAACTCGCTGAAATTGGTTCCTATCCTCTAGTTTAAGCAGTACTGCAAAAAAATTCACTAACAGAGTGCATTAAACACGATTTAGAGCTTGTTTAAGGAAAAGTGTTTTTTTTCAATTTCATGCTTGAAACTCGCTGAAATTGGTTCCTATCCTCTAGTTTAAGCAGTACTGCAAAAAAATTCACTAACAGAGTGCATTAAACACGATTTAGAGCTTGTTTAAGGAAAAGTGTTTTTTTTCAATTTCATGCTTGAAACTCGCTGAAATTGGTTCCTATCCTCTAGTTTAAGCAGTACTGCAAAAAAATTCACTAACAGAGTGCATTAAACACGATTTAGAGCTTGTTTAAGGAAAAGTGTTTTTTTTTCAATTTCATGCTTGAAACTCGCTGAAATTGGTTCCTATCCTCTAGTTTAAGCAGTACTGCAAAAAAATTCACTAACAGAGTGCATTAAACACGATTTAGAGCTTGTTTAAGGAAAAGTGTTTTTTTTCAATTTCATGCTTGAAACTCGCTGAAATTGGTTCCTATCCTCTAGTTTAAGCAGTACTGCAAAAAAATTCACTAACAGAGTGCATTAAACACGATTTAGAGCTTGTTTAAGGAAAAGTGTTTTTTTTCAATTTCATGCTTGAAACTCGCTGAAATTGGTTCCTATCCTCTAGTTTAAGCAGTACTGCAAAAAAATTCACTAACAGAGTGCATTAAACACGATTTAGAGCTTGTTTAAGGAAAAGTGTTTTTTTTTCAATTTCATGCTTGAAACTCGCTGAAATTGGTTCCTATCCTCTAGTTTAAGCAGTACTGCAAAAAAATTCACTAACAGAGTGCATTAAACACGATTTAGAGCTTGTTTAAGGAAAAGTGTTTTTTTTCAATTTCATGCTTGAAACTCGCTGAAATTGGTTCCTATCCTCTAGTTTAAGCAGTACTGCAAAAAAATTCACTAACAGAGTGCATTAAACACGATTTAGAGCTTGTTTAAGGAAAAGTGTTTTTTTTTCAATTTCATGCTTGAAACTCGCTGAAATTGGTTCCTATCCTCTAGTTTAAGCAGTACTGCAAAAAAATTCACTAACAGAGTGCATTAAACACGATTTAGAGCTTGTTTAAGGAAAAGTGTTTTTTTTTCAATTTCATGCTTGAAACTCGCTGAAATTGGTTCCTATCCTCTAGTTTAAGCAGTACTGCAAAAAAATTCACTAACAGAGTGCATTAAACACGATTTAGAGCTTGTTTAAGGAAAAGTGTTTTTTTTCAATTTCATGCTTGAAACTCGCTGAAATTGGTTCCTATCCTCTAGTTTAAGCAGTACTGCAAAAAAATTCACTAACAGAGTGCATTAAACACGATTTAGAGCTTGTTTAAGGAAAAGTGTTTTTTTTTCAATTTCATGCTTGAAACTCGCTGAAATTGGTTCCTATCCTCTAGTTTAAGCAGTACTGCAAAAAAATTCACTAACAGAGTGCATTAAACACGATTTAGAGCTTGTTTAAGGAAAAGTGTTTTTTTTCAATTTCATGCTTGAAACTCGCTGAAATTGGTTCCTATCCTCTAGTTTAAGCAGTACTGCAAAAAAATTCACTAACAGAGTGCATTAAACACGATTTAGAGCTTGTTTAAGGAAAAGTGTTTTTTTTCAATTTCATGCTTGAAACTCGCTGAAATTGGTTCCTATCCTCTAGTTTAAGCAGTACTGCAAAAAAATTCACTAACAGAGTGCATTAAACACGATTTAGAGCTTGTTTAAGGAAAAGTGTTTTTTTTTCAATTTCATGCTTGAAACTCGCTGAAATTGGTTCCTATCCTCTAGTTTAAGCAGTACTGCAAAAAAATTCACTAACAGAGTGCATTAAACACGATTTAGAGCTTGTTTAAGGAAAAGTGTTTTTTTTTCAATTTCATGCTTGAAACTCGCTGAAATTGGTTCCTATCCTCTAGTTTAAGCAGTACTGCAAAAAAATTCACTAACAGAGTGCATTAAACACGATTTAGAGCTTGTTTAAGGAAAAGTGTTTTTTTTCAATTTCATGCTTGAAACTCGCTGAAATTGGTTCCTATCCTCTAGTTTAAGCAGTACTGCAAAAAAATTCACTAACAGAGTGCATTAAACACGATTTAGAGCTTGTTTAAGGAAAAGTGTTTTTTTTTCAATTTCATGCTTGAAACTCGCTGAAATTGGTTCCTATCCTCTAGTTTAAGCAGTACTGCAAAAAAATTCACTAACAGAGTGCATTAAACACGATTTAGAGCTTGTTTAAGGAAAAGTGTTTTTTTTCAATTTCATGCTTGAAACTCGCTGAAATTGGTTCCTATCCTCTAGTTTAAGCAGTACTGCAAAAAAATTCACTAACAGAGTGCATTAAACACGATTTAGAGCTTGTTTAAGGAAAAGTGTTTTTTTTCAATTTCATGCTTGAAACTCGCTGAAATTGGTTCCTATCCTCTAGTTTAAGCAGTACTGCAAAAAAATTCACTAACAGAGTGCATTAAACACGATTTAGAGCTTGTTTAAGGAAAAGTGTTTTTTTTTCAATTTCATGCTTGAAACTCGCTGAAATTGGTTCCTATCCTCTAGTTTAAGCAGTACTGCAAAAAAATTCACTAACAGAGTGCATTAAACACGATTTAGAGCTTGTTTAAGGAAAAGTGTTTTTTTTCAATTTCATGCTTGAAACTCGCTGAAATTGGTTCCTATCCTCTAGTTTAAGCAGTACTGCAAAAAAATTCACTAACAGAGTGCATTAAACACGATTTAGAGCTTGTTTAAGGAAAAGTGTTTTTTTTCAATTTCATGCTTGAAACTCGCTGAAATTGGTTCCTATCCTCTAGTTTAAGCAGTACTGCAAAAAAATTCACTAACAGAGTGCATTAAACACGATTTAGAGCTTGTTTAAGGAAAAGTGTTTTTTTTCAATTTCATGCTTGAAACTCGCTGAAATTGGTTCCTATCCTCTAGTTTAAGCAGTACTGCAAAAAATTCACTAACAGAGTGCATTAAACACGATTTAGAGCTTGTTTAAGGAAAAGTGTTTTTTTTTCAATTTCATGCTTGAAACTCGCTGAAATTGGTTCCTATCCTCTAGTTTAAGCAGTACTGCAAAAAAATTCACTAACAGAGTGCATTAAACACGATTTAGAGCTTGTTTAAGGAAAAGTGTTTTTTTTTCAATTTCATGCTTGAAACTCGCTGAAATTGGTTCCTATCCTCTAGTTTAAGCAGTACTGCAAAAAAATTCACTAACAGAGTGCATTAAACACGATTTAGAGCTTGTT